>NC_061111.1:122719710-122753557 GCF_002878395.1 Capsicum annuum
GGTGTATTTATGCACTCTAGTGTTACTATTCTAGCTTATTTAGCCTTATTTTGAGGATAATTCATGTGCTAAATGTGTTAATTATGATATAAATAAGCATATAAGTGTTCAAGTACGTGATTACAATGGTTCAAAGTGTTTTCCAACAATTTTGTGCTTAATTGAGTCATTTAGAGTTCAATCAAGAAAACTAGTTTTACTAGCTTGAGCCAGTTGTGTGTTTAGTTGGTTTCGTAGGATTATAATGTGTCTAATGAGTTTCAAATGGTTTAAATGTGTGATTATATATGGAACAACTTGTTGGTGATGTGCAAAGTTTAGTTTGATTAAGTGTAGAGGTGGAACAATAAGTTGAAGATCAACATGAACTAGCCTAGTCTTAGCTCTTGTTTTTAATTCATCATTGAGGATATTGTGTAGTTATGATCTCTAATTCGTGGTGTATGATTATGTAGGAAGATTTGTGAGCTAAATACGAGGATATAATGATGATGTAAAGGCTGAAATTCCATGGAAAATACACCACAATACAAAAGATAAAAGATAGGACAATCAACACTTAACCAAAATTGTGGAAGCAACTTTCAGTGCTTGCATGTGATTTGCCCATGTTGCATGGTCCACAACGTGCTTCCAGTGCCTTAGAAAATATTTTGAAATGCAATTCCAGAGTGTGCTTGCAATGATCCCACACCGCCTCCTCCATGGTGGTGGAGTTGAGGCCGCGGCGTCCCCTCTACTTTGGTAAAATGGTGCCTGTGGCGTGCCCTCTACTTCGGTGCATCCAAGCCCGCACCTCCTGCTTCAGTTCAGTGCCAAATTGCATGTGAATTCTTTCTCCTACACGGATTGTGATTGGTTGCCTATAAATACAATACAACTTACTCATTTTTAATCATTCTTGGATGTCTTGGAACATCAAGGAGCTGCTACTATAGGTTTTTTTAGGTTTTACATTATTTCTTTAGCTTTATTTTAGATCATAACATGTATTCAATTATTTGGATCATGATTATGAATATTATTAGATAAAAACTCTCTTTCCGGGGTTAAAGCCAAGAACATGGGTACTATTGTTTTGAACTGATTTCGTTAAATTTGCTTATTATTGGTTGTTTGTTTATTCTTGATTTAATTATTTGATGGATAGATTACAAAAAAAATATATCAATTATCTACCATTTGATCTCGGGAGAGGGAATAGGGAGATAGAATGTGGGAATAAACTAAGTATGGTTTGTATTCCTTTATAAAATAAGAAATTCAAATTAGCGTCTAGGACAGGAATGTACTTAGAAGTCTTACTTGATTCACACGTAGGATGACAGCTTAAAGAACTTAATTGGGTTATTATATCCCCGCTCAACGATGTAGTTGTAATATCCAAGTTAGGTAAACAATTAGAGGTCGGGAGACCATGATCATGCGATTAACCCTACAAATCAACAATCAAGATAAGCGAGTTAACGAATGAAGTTCAATAACATAGTATGATTTTTCAAAGTGCTTTAACCCTAGGCTTTCTCGTATTGACTGTTTAAGACTTTACTTTACACACTGTTTACTTTACTGTTAATTTACAATATTCCAAACTCTTTGTTGGTTACCTTTGCATCAAATTAATCTTAGAAGTTAAACTAGAATTGAATAGTTGTTAGAACAAGTCCCTGTAGGATTGATATTCGGCTTTCTTGAAGGACACTATAGTACTTGGTAGACCACGGCGTGTGCGCTTGGGCGCGGTTAGGGAGCTTAAGGAGCAACTAAAGGATCTTTAGAAAAGAGTTTCATTCATCATAGTGTGTCCCTGTGGGGTGAACCAGTGCTATTTGTGCGTAAGAAGGATGGTTCCCTTTGAATGTGTATTGATTACTGGTAGTTGAATAAGGTGACGGTAAATAATAAGTACCCTCTTCCGAGCATAAATGATTTATTTGATCAGTCGCAAGGTGGTAAGTTTTTCTCCAAGTTTCTTTTTCTTCCCTCTCAAAAATTTCTTCACTAAGCCTTACCACACATGTGCTTCCTGGATTAGACTTCAAAAGTTCATCCCTATAATCCAATATTCTTTTAAATTCCTCCATATGATCGTCCATAATTTCTTGCAAGATAATATTTCTAGCTTTTCTTGCAACAGTTCTACCAACATACACCTGTAAATCTTTTTTCACCAAATTCTGCAATTGAAAACTCTAATTCCTGGCTCAGAAATAATTCTGTCCTTGTACCTTTCTGCTAAGTATTTTGAATTGACCAATTATTTTTTATTGTGGCAGTACATTTATGGACTGGAATATAATTTTTCACAATAAAATCCCCTGTCCTTGAATCATGACTACCAAACAATAACCAAGGACAACTATCTGCACATTTTACCCTCACCCTAGTTGGTTCATCAATAAACTTGTCCAATTCTACATGTTCTTGAACTGCATATCTAGTAATAGCTTCTCTGAATTACTTAACATTTTCAAAACATAAACCAGTTTCCCAAACAACTAACCTACAAGTAGGATCAAACACAATTCTTTTTTTAGGTCTTTTTGTTCTCCTTGTCTTTTTTCCACTACTGAAGCCTGTTGGACCTTATCTTCAACATCAGCATCTACATCACTATCTATTTCAAAGCTAGCCTTTTCATCTAAATCAAAATATGACTTATCACCACCTATCTTATCCTTTAAAGTATTTTTTTCTGGATAAATACTCATCATATCCAATATCAACTCCTTTTTTGCCTAATTTAACCCCTTCAGCTCTAGGACACCTTTTTTTTTCTTTTTTAGTTTGGCCACTCTTTTACCTTTGCTCAAAGTCCTAACCTCCTCATGAACATCACTGTCATAGTCATCATCAATTTCATCAAATAAGTCTCCATAACATGAACCTTCACTATTTTCACTTGCACCTTCCCAATCAGATTCAATGATTGGAAATTATGATGCAGTAGCAGCAGAAGACCTAGCAGCAAAAGATCCACCAACCTCTTCTCCAACACCTGTTAAAGCTGCACCAACCTCATCTCTAACACCAGTAGAATCCCCACCACATAGCTCTTCACCAACCCTAGCAGAAACCCCACCCACCTCTTCTCCAACACCTGTTGAAGCTGCACCAACCTCCTCTCTAACACCAGTAGAATCCCCACCATACAACTCTTCACCAACCCCTGTAGAAACCCCACCCACCTCTTCTCCAACACCCGTTGAAGCTGCACCAAACTCTTCTCCAACACCAGTAGATTTTTGAGTTTTGAGTTTGTGTAGCCTCTTCAAACCCTAAATTCTAACTATCCTCAAATGTTTGATCAGACTCTTTATGAAAAGAAACACTACATTCACCACCCACATGGGTTTCATATTCAATAAGAGCAAAAGCAGTGGGGGCCACAATAGGTTCTTCAATTAAATGCGACACAAATAGTTCAACAATATCTCCATTTTTCAATTTGGGTATAATACTCAAACTATCTCTATCACATGTAACTTTAACCAACTTAGAAGACTTAGGTGGTCTAATATAAACCACACAAGATGAATAATTATACCCAATTTCTTTAACATATCCTACAAACTCATAATAAGAGAATTTATCAACATCTACATCTAAACAATCTGTAACAATACCTCCGACATATTTAATTTAAGGTTTTTATTGTAAAATTCCTCCATGGTGAAACCTTAACGTAATGTACACAAAATCCATTTTCAAACTGCAAAAAATCAGAAAAGGCTCATGCATTAGCAAAAAATGAAAAAACAACGACAAACAAACCCTAAATCCTTCGAAAAACGAATGGGTTAAAACCCTAGACTATGTAAATGTAAAATACCTCTAAGATTTCAGTATTTGGGCACAAATACGTTGATTCAACTGAAAAATTCTTTACGAATTTCAATATTTCTGGGCACAAATACGTTGGTTCAAGTGATTAGGTCATTTGATTGGGATGAAAATGAAGAAAATGACGGGTGTAGATGGTTTTGGGGTATTTGATTAAAGCGGATCGGGTTTATGAAAATGGATCAAATTTTTATTTAAATATAAATTGGATCGGGTTATGTAGAGACCGGTTTTATTAAATGACGTGGACCAATTAAATAGCGTGTGGTCCTACAACACAAAGGCTTGACCTGGTTGAGTGGATGAGGCGGTGAAAATAATACAGTTTAAAGTTTTTAAGGGGGGTAAATTAACGCGTGTTAAGTTTAAGTGCTAAAGTAAGTTGGAGTGACAAGTTTAGGGGGGTTTTGATGCATTATTTCAATAAGAAATTTTATTATGTCTTCTTCTATTAATAAGAAAAGTGTGCAAAAACATTGTATTCGTATTTCCATGATTAAGCCAATTAATACAGGTTGGGATCTCATACACCAAAAATTCTTTTCCATTTTAATAATTTCATTATAATCAGTCTAAATTTCTAGGGTCTAGAGAAAGTTACTACTTGGGTAAGCAGGAACTCTAGATTCCTTCTAGTGTACCTAAAATTTGACTTTTTTCTAAGAAAATTTCAAAAAGTTTTTTATTCCAATCTAAAATAGTTTGTCTATAGATGGGTAAAGCATCGAGAATGTGCCAGTTTTTCCCAACTAGTCAGAACAATATTTTTAAATTTGGCTGATCCATCCAATACTTCTCCGATCTAAAAGCTTACTATTACTACTAACAAAACCATTATTAAGCGAAATGAGAATGGGTTTATCGTCTGAGTGAGTTTTAGGGAGGTGGGTAATGTGAGTATTAGGCCACTTATCACCCATTTATTATGGTAAAAGTACGATCTAGTCTTTCTAGAATAAGACCCTTGCTGTTTTTTCTAACGAAAATGATCAAATTTACCCCTCTACTTTAAAAAATTAGTTAAATATACCTTTCATCATACTTTGGAATCAAATATATCCTTGTTGTCATATTTTGGGATCAAATTTACCTCTCTACTATGGAAAATTGGCTAAATATATCCTTCGTCGTACTTTGGGTCAAATATACCCTCGATGTCATACTATGGGTCAAATTTACCATCATTATTAAGAAACCTATCACAAATCAACGTTAAATATCTTATTTTTTAAGAATAAAATACATCCTAATCTAATTCGTCCTACCTAAATCGAGCCATACAAAAATACAATCAAATATACCCCCTTAGTTCTATTGGTCAAATTCTCCCAGTAAAACTAAGCTAATGGATATTTATCAATGCACAGCTCATGAAAAATGAATTGCATCATTGCAACGCTCATGAAAAATGATACCTAGCGGTCAAATACAACAAATTAGGCTCACTGAATATTTTTCTAGGTGATTGAGTTAAGTGGTCTCCCTATGTGCCAATCATGACACCTCTTCATTCTTATGTTCTTCATTCTATGTCGTTATATACAATTTGGATCAACCAAATTTTTTATCATATCATTGCTCAGATAACTTATTCACTGATTTTAGAATCTAGACGCACATGGAATTGCATACCAAGTTTTAAAATTTAAATGTAACTGAACAGGAGCAGAGTTTGTAATACACATTTCTCTAGTTCTATGTTCCCGCATTATTCCATTTATTTTAATTTTTATTTATTTGTAAATAACCTATCAACGTTGCATATTGAAAGAGAAGTGTATTTGTTCATTGAGATAATTCGACCAATAGAACTGAGGAATGGGGTATTATATGTTTGTGTCTTTTTTGTGGCTCGGATTGGGTCAAATGGATTAGACTAATGTGTGTTTTATTTTTTTAAAAATAGATCATTTAACGTTGATTTAGATTTTTCTATTAAAGAAAGGGTACAAGTGAAAAAATTTCTTAACAACGAGAGTAAATATGGAATTTTTGATTAAAATAAGCCAGTTTTTAAATCAATTCACCAAGTAATATGTTTTTTTGAAAACTTAATTTACAAAACTATTATAAATACTGTTGGCAATAACGTATTAGATTTTAGAAATATTAACGGCCAAAATGGTGTTAAAATAGAAATTGATACTGACATTAAATTTTTTGACTTAAATCTTTACCAATGAAAATGAGACTCTGCAACACTGCTACATCAGACTCTGCAGAGTTGATTTGGCAGAGTGGCAGAGGCTGATCTAGCAGAGTTTTAGAGTCTTGTTACCGTTGGTAATGTTTTAAGTCAAAATCATTACTGAACAATTTCTACTTTAACATCGTTTTGGTCCGTTAATTTTTTTAAAACTTAACATTTATACTAGTTTTATAAAGTTTTCAAAAACATATTACTTTGGTTAATTGATTTTAAAAAATGGCTTACTTTAATCAAAACTTCATAAATATGGCCCCAAAGTATGACATCGAGGGTAAATTATTTGATGAGTAAATTCCCTGAATGGTCACCCATGTTTGGGCAATTGCCTACAAATATCACTTTTGTTTTATTTAAGACAAGAATATCATCCAACTTTTCTTTTTTTCCTTAAAATATATTTATCATCTCAAAATCTTTCGCTCTCCTACTTGGAATGTCATGTCATTAAAAAAAAAAATTTGATAAATGTATAACTTATCAAACTTATTTAATTAAAGTTTTATCCTAATTCTTTTTTATAAAAAAAATTACACATGATATATTGATAATTGAAGATTAATCTAATTACACCAAAAGTTTAGGTTATTTTATTTGATATGTAATCTTCAAAGTTTCTTTTATTTACTTATTTATTTCACCACTTAATAATAATTTTAAAATACAAGTACTTATACGAATTGATACAATAATTTTTTTGTTGTTTATTTTATATACTAAAAATTCTTAAAATGTAAAAAAAATAAAATGATGAATTTCATATTTTAGACATTAAGTTTGTTATTTATATGGGAATAAAAAAATAAAATCACCTTATTTGAAGGAAAGAAAAAATTATGTAGTCTTGAAACAAATTAAACTTTTTAAGAAATATTAACAAAATGATACCTTCTTCAGTAATATTACAAATGAATTTTTAAAATATTACTCTATCAATTCTTCTTTGCTTTTGATGGATTTAGAATGAAGTGCGGATATAAATTAATGTTTAATTGTATAATATAATAAAATCTAAATGTAATGATCACAGGAAAAAGTGAAGAAACTAAATTAAAAATAATTAAAAAAATTCTAAATTTATGTCTTATCTTACGGATTTAATGATTTATTTATGAAAAATTACTTGTAAAAAAATTGCAAAAAAAAATCATTTTTTCACTATATATTTATCAAAAATTATCTTGCATAAAAAATTGCAAGTAATCTATGTCCAAATTAAATTTTTTAGGTAATAATACATATTAAAAAAATATATATTGAATTTTGTTTGGCAACAAAAAAACCGTAGGTTTGTATCAATACTTTTAAATAACAAATTATATTCTTTTATTCTCTATTACTCTATATTTGAAGGAAATATAATATCTTTGGATTATATTAGTTCAAAAATTCTTTTGTATAAAAGTAGATTTTATTCTTTTATTCTCATATAAATAACAAATTTAATGTCTAAAATATGAAATCCGGCGTTTTATTTCTTTTACATTTTAAGAATTTTTAATATATAAAATAAATAATAAAAAAATTAAATGAGTACCAACTTTTATAAGTACTTGAGTTTTAAATATTATTAAGTGGTGAAATAAATAAGTAAATAAAAGAAACTTTGAAAAGTATATATCAAATAAAATAGTTTAAGTTTTTGGTGTAATTAAATTAATCTTTAATGATTAGTATATCATGTGTATTATTTTTAAAAATAAGAATTAGGATAAAATGTTAGTTAAATAAGTTTGATAAGTTAAATAGATCTATTTATCAAAAAAAGAAAGAAATTTTAATGACATAAAATTTCAAATAGGAGAGAGAAGATTTTTGAGGTGTTAAGTATATTTTAAGGAAAATAAAAAGAGTCGAGTGATATTCTTGTCCTAATTGAAAAAAAAATGATATTTGTAGGCAATTTGTCTAACATGAGTGACCATCTAGGGAATTTACACATTATTTGATTCCAAGGTATGATAAAGGGTATATTTAGCCCATTTTCCAAAGTAGAGGGATAAATTTAGCACTAAAATATAACATCAAAGATAAATTTGACCTCAAAGTATAGCGAAGAGTATATTTAGTCAATTATACAAAGTAAAGGAATAAAATTACACCAAGCATATATAGAACATTTAAAACCTAAGTCTATTAATAATAAGTATTTATGCAGGAATCTCTAATTATTTATGCCTGTCCTACCCCATTTATCATTTTAAGTCAGAACTTCATTTAACATCACCTGCAATCATCCAAGGGCAATCTATATTATTCGAAATATCAACTAAGATCATTCTAAAGAGTTTTATGGGAAGAAAAAACAGTACTAGCCTATATAGTAGAGAACAACCAAGAAAAAATATCAGGGAGTACCTCAATCATAACATTGAGTTCCTGTGAAGCTTGTCTCTTACGAGTAACATTGATATAATTAGTATTCCAGAGAAGGACAATTCCCCCAGGCCTATCTTGCATGGGGATTTCTCATTAGTCATCAAAGCAAAAAGCTTGCATGAGGCTCAAATAGTCTTGCAACTTTGTTTGAACAGAGCAACAAGACAAGGGTTACGCCCGAAATTGTCATTATTCACCCTTTAGTATTTCATAACTTGTAGCTTGACTTATAGGGAAAAATAGATAGAGAGAGAGGTTGAACTATCCCCAATAGGAACTTGGCTACGTCAAAAAGTCTTGAGTCATGACTACTGAGTACTTCGCTAGCACATTGTTTATGGCTAGTCTTAAGTTGAAAAAGCTCTTTAATAGAGACACTGGACATTGATGGAATACCTCTTGTCCTCGTCCTTTAGAAATATCATGTGGGTCGTATTTGTGAAGCTTGAAATTTTTGTGAAGGAAGTCCTCCTCCTCGACATTACTTTCATTTATTCTTGTGTTGGAGCCACCAGGAGTGGTTCGAAAATAACGAAGTGTCCATTTCAAACTGGGAGAGGGTTCCATGGGAAAAAGACAGGGTTGGCATTGATTGCTTCGTGTGGAGCGAAAAAAAAGGGATTGAGCGACTGCATTCATGTTCGGATACTAATTTAGAAGATGAGGAAGGTTCCACAAAATTTGCATGGTATGGATAAACTGTAGGGTGAAAGGGGAATAATTGGCAAAGAAGAACTTTTGCAAAACTATTTTACCAAATATCCACTTAATTTCTTTTTGATTTATTTTTTAGGTTTAGGATGTAAAAAGTGGAAAAAGTGGGGCCCACACATGGGTCAAGGGACCAATTTATCATTTATACAACTTTACAAATTTAATATAATACACCTAAACCCCTTCACTTATTTTAATATCCAAAAAAAAAAAACCCTTTCTCTCTTATCTTCAATTTCCAATTCCCACTTTCAAACAACTTCTCCCAAAAACGTCATTTTTGTACGTTCTTCGTCTGCAGCTGCTAAGGGGGCGTTGTTGCTTCGCAAGGTTAGTTAAAATCGAGTTTCGATCATTTCTAGATCCATTTAAATGGTTTTTCTTTTTGCTAATCGATTGGTAGTGATGTAGGATTTTTTTTTTCGAATTTGGTGTTTTGATTTAATCGGTTTTTTTTAGCAACGAAGTGTTGAATGGTGGTATAATTGTTGTTTGAAGAGTTATTTTGGCATTTTGATTTGAACAGCGTCCTGTTTATGTCCGTAGACCCGCGGTCTATTCGTAGACCCGTGGTCTATGAAATGAGAATGCCCTAGATATATTTTAATTTTCAGACCTACGAAATTCTTTTAAAACATGATTACTGAAATAGTGAAAATTGAAATATTAATAGCTAATTAGTTTGATTAGGTGCACTAGTTTGATTTTTAGCAATTGTTGTGCTTTGATATTTTGCATGTTCGATTTTGGTTCAATTATTGTATGCTTGTGTAGTGAACTGCTTAATGGTGGGGTGTTTGTTGATTTTTCTTTTTTTTTGGGGAGGAGGGGGGTTTCATTTGATCATTGAGTTATTTCTGTTGATAGACTTGTGGTCTATGAACTGAAAATGGGAGATTTATTCTTTAGGTGTAGACTGTGTTGAAAATGGGTAGAAAAACTGTTATTCCTAAACAGAAAGACGATACCGCTGGTAGTAGTAGAAAAAGAAGAGCTGAGGCAGTTGAAAAAGTGTCAAAAAGAAAGAAAATTAAAGAGTCGGTATCCGAATCAGATTCGAAGTTAAAGGAGATAAGCGACTACGTCAATTCTAGTGAAGATGTTGCCAAGCGGAGTGTCAGTGGTGACAGTGAAGAGTGTGAGGGAAGTGAGAGTAATAGTGATGATAGGGATAATGATTCGTTGTCTGTGTCATATCTTTCAAGGTGCATTTCCGTGGAGCGGTATGACCTTCGAACGATAATTGACGAGGTCGGATCTTTCCCGACAAAGATATCGGTCAGATCAAGAATGGCTGCTTATCAAGAATTTAAGCAAATTCTTGTCGACCAAGAATTGAAAAAAAGATTCAAGCGGTCCTGTTTTGGACACCTGAGAAACCTGCCGGAACATCTCAAGTTCAATGGGCAGTTGGTCCATTATTTGCTGTTGCGACGCGTTAAGAATGATAAGATGTGTCATGAGATGTGGTTCTTCGTTAACAACAAGCCTGCCTATTTTGTCTTGAAAGAGTTTTGTTTGATCACGAGGCTGAACTGCTCATCATACCCCAGTGAATCAAAAATGAAGAAGGTGTTAGCAAAGGGGGATAATTTTTGTTTTAAGGTGACAAAAAACAAAAACATCACGGCGGCCAACTTGTTACACTTGATCAGAGGGAATAAGTTGAACGAGGACCAGAAGTTCAAGTATTGTCTACTGTGGTTCTTGCACACCATGTTTCTTGCGAAAGATTCGACGAAGTTTGTCGACACAAAATTGATTCGAATGGTCGACTCTTTCAGTTTCTTCGAGAAGTATCCATGGGGGAAAGAGACATTTCAACTGACCATGGACTATCTGAAGAAGAAAAGTGACCTGAAAAAGCAGAAGGAAGTATTTGATGAGAAGCAGAAGGCATCATATGCTCTATTCGGATTTCCCTGGGCATTCATGGTATCTACCATAAACTCTTTAGTGAGTTTATCGTAGATTATAATTTTATTTATACTATGTCATAGACTCATAGTTATATTTTTCACTGTTGTACTGCTTACAGATTTGGATCTATGAGGTCTTTCCTCATCTTGGAGAATTTGCTGGAAAATCAATGGATGAACCCTTACCCATCCCCCGCATCCTCAGATGGCACACTTCAAAAAGCGACAAGATAATCGAAGGTGGCCCATTCAAGTATAAAGGAAAAGTTACCGAGGTATGAACTTATTTTCTATAATGCAATAATAGTATCATTTTATCGAATGCTATATAATTGTTAATTGATATAACGTAGAACGTGCACCCGTACATCATCCCTACTGTTCGTGAGACAAAAATGGATTACATGATTACGTTTGAGCCATATATAGAAGAGGTTAAGAATAACGTCCTCGATGGCTTGAAGAAAGAGTTAGAAGGGGTGACTGTCCTCACTTCAAATGAGGACAGTGATGATGATGGAGATTTGGGTGGTAACCCCGTTGGAGTACGCGTTGGTGATGATGATTCTCCGAGCACCTCCAAAGATGCAACAGGAACGTCATCCCCCGGGGATCTTCATAGGCGTGTGGTTGCGCTCGAGGAAGTGGTGTTGGATATTGCTGCCTATATCAAAGAGAAAAGAATGAAGAAAAAAGAAAATGATGAGCGACAACATGAGCGAGGTAACTTCATTCATTAATTGATGTTGTTAATGAATATTCAGCTTTAAATATCAGTAACACTTTGTAATATTATGAAATAGTGCATGTGCATGAATCGGAGAGGAATGAAGAAGGAGAAAAAAAGAGCAAAATGGATGAGTTGGCCGCTATTGTGGCAGAAGAGGAAAAAAAGGAAGAAAATAAGGATGGTGAAGAAGATAAGAGCCAAGAAGAAGGTGGAAAAGTAGCAGCAGTAGCAGAAGAAGAAGAAGCGACAGCAGATGAAGAAGGAGGCGCGGAAAAAGGAAAAATTGTTGAAGAAGAAGCTGACAAAGCTGACAAAGAAGAAGTTGAGCAAGAAGCAGCAGGTGAACGAAAAGAAGAAACTGAGGAAGAAACAACTGTTGAAGCTGAGGAAGAAACAGCTGCTGCAGGTGAAGTAAGAAAAGAAGGTGTGAAAGAAAAGAAAACTGAAGAAGCAGCAGCTGATGCACATGCTGAAAAAAAAAAAAAAAAAGAAGGTGAGAATGAAGAAGCAGCTGCAATTGTTGAGAAAAAAGAAGTTGAAGCTGTCCAAACAGATGTGGTCATGGACATTGTTGATGAAATCAACAGTAACACTTGTGTTGATGAGGAACTTAGGGAAAGAGACATTTAAATGCTAAGATGTTTAATTTGTTGTTAAATTTGAGTTGTTAAGATATGACAAAAAATTTTTTATTTTACAAATATGAAGTTTGAAGGATCTGGTGGTAGGATATGACAATTATTCTTTTATTTTATGAAACTTGTTATGATATTGAGCTAAATCTGTTTCTATCAAACTGATTTGTGGCATGAAATTTGAATATGCAGGGTGTGGTCATAGTTGGTATATTGTATGCTTGATATCATAGAATGCATACTTAATATTCCATATACCGTATGCATAGTCTATCATTACCCTGTTGGTCAAATTTAAGTTGGCGTGTTGTTTAATCGACTATGCTTCTATAAAAAATAGTATTTAACATTATACATAAGTAGAACTATTATTATTTATTCAATATCACTACATCCATGTTACACTTTTCCAAAGAACGAATACTAGCATTATAGCACATAACATCATTTTTAGGACATTCTCTCTTTCTTCGGCCAAAATCAATTTTTGTTTTAGTTGATCCCTCTCTATTTGGGTGTCATGTAGCAATAGTTTAAAGTGATCCCTCTGTTCTTCGGCTTCTTTGAAAAAAGTCATGAGAAAATCTTTATTTTCTTCGCATTATTGGAGCCTTTGTAGTAGATTAAATTTTGTCAAGCCTTGAAAATTTGATGTCTCGAGTCCCAGAATAAACGTTGATGGACTGGATGGAGGTGATAGCTCATCAAGCCATTTGAAAAACGAACATGCACCATTATCCTAGGAAAAAAATAATTACATAACCATTAACTTAACTTTTAAAAAAAAATACGCACACTTCACCTTTGCAATTGGACAATTATTAAATTTGCGACCTGGATTTGAATCCGTGCGTGACGTCCTCAAGACAGCCGCATTCCCACAATGACAAATTAGAGTATTTTTAGAATTGGATGATTGAGATGCTTGCGAAATTGTAGAATTTTTAAAAATAAAATAAAGTTGATGAAATAAAATAAGGAGGGATGTACACCTTATATATGAAGTAAAAACAAAGTGTTCACACTGATGGCTAACAAAAGTAGCCATTTTTTACTGTTGGAAAAGTAATTTTTCTCTTTTGAACTGGTGGTGACACTAAATAGACTGTCGTAGATCATGACCTATGTCAGTCATCGATTTGTATGGTTTACTATAGACTTATACCTTTATTAGTGCATCGACTGATATCCTAATTATGCGTAGACTACAGTGATCTATCTATACATCTATAGACCATCACGTGGAGGCAGTTAAAAAATGAATAATTATATTAAAAAAATAATTAAATAGATAATAGTAGTATGTTTTGGGGCTGGTGGAAGAAAATAATTAAATATAATATGATTTAAATGGATAATCACATGTTTTTGGGCCGGTGGAAGAAAATAATTACATTAAAAATAATTTAAATAGATGATCTTGGACTGGTGATGACACTTAATAGACCGTCGTAGATCATGAACTATATCATCCATCGATCAGTCTAGTCTATCGTAGACTTACACGTTTATTATCGCATCGACTGATATCATGATTAGTCGTAGACCATGATGATCTATGTCCAAGGTTATAAACCATCACTTGGATGTAGTTAAAAAATGATTAAATAAATTATAAATAAATGTGGTGTGAATTTCTACACATGTGAAGGAGTGTAAACAAGTCACATAATCATATTAGAGCTTAGACAAATTAGGGAGGGTGAATTAAGAAGTGTGTGGATGAGTAGTGGTTGAATGCTCAATATTGTAAGAGTAATGTTTAAACAAAGCATAAGTATGTATATAGGATATGTATTGTATTTGATGCCTACACATTCCATATCTTTCTTTCATCACCACCCCTAAATCAAAAGAGTGTGTACAATTGATAGTGGTAAAACACTTATCATCCTCAATACATACTTGTGCTTTGAGAAACATTACTTTTACGATATTGAGCATTCAACCACTACCCATCCACACACTTCTTAATTCACCCTCCCTAATTTGTCTAAGCTCTAATATGAATATGTGACTTGTTTACACTCCTTAACATGTGTAGAAATCCACACATTTATTTATAAATTATTTAATCATTTTTTAACTACATCCAAGTGATGGTCTATAACTGTGTACATAGATCACCATGGTCTACGCATAATAATGATATCAGTAGAAGCGATAATAAACGTGAAAGTCTACGATATACCAGACTGATCGATGGAGGACATAGTACATGATATACGACGATCTATTAAATGTCACCACCAGTCCAACATCATCTATTTAAATTCTTTTTAATTAAATTATTTTCTTCCACCAGCCACAAAACATGTGATTATCCATTTAAATCATATTACATTTAATTATTTTCTTCCACTAGCCCAAAATACATGTTACTATTATTTATTTAATTTTTTTTAATTTAATAATTGTCTTTCATAATTCCCAAAATGTGTGATTATCTATTTAAATCATTTTTAATTTAATTATTTTCTTCCACCAGCCATATAACATGTGTTAATCTGTTTATCTTTTAAAATTAAATTATTTTTTGAAAATTTGTTATTATTTGTTTTAATTTACCCGATGATCCATCGATTCATGTAGTCTACGATCGACTAATATGTACAGTCGATGAAATACTTTGTATAAAATCTAAACATTAGATTTTACTATTCAGGAAATTAGTCAAGCCACAATACTGTAACTTGGAAAGGCAGACATATTTGATTCGAGTTTTCAAATAAGGGATCAGAACAAAGATGGCAAACACACAATGTTAAAAAGAAACTGAAACATAGTTGTATTAAAATTGTTCATTGCATTACATAATAAAATTTACATCAAAAAGGGAAAAATGGAAGAAGCTTTCTTCTAACAAGATCCTACAAAGAAAGCTTCTTCAGCAATGAACAAATCAAAAAACTTAAAAACATATAGTAAAATAAAACATTTAAACTAAATTATGGGGATGGTGGGAGGTGATGTAGTCAGGGTCTTCCATTCCGAGACTTTCCAGAATTGCCCTTAAGAAATGAGTAATTCGACGGAGCTCCCTCTCCAGGTAGATGCGGTCTTGACCCAGGCCGTAGAAAAGCCAGTCCAAATCATTCCTTAGGAGGAGGAGGTCGTAGTGCCTCAGAGAAACACGTCTGATGGGGCGCAGGGGTATCCTTCTTGGAGGTATTTTTTTTATTTGGGTAAAGAAGAAGAAAAAGAGACGATTTCTGATATTTTTGGTTTAGGTAAAACTGAAGGGTTGCGTAGAAAGAGGGCCTGTACTTATAGACCTGTAGATTATGTCCATTCATATATCCACCCAATGGTAGGTCAACGTGTCTGACAAGAGAAAACGTTTCGTATGCGTATATCAGCTGTTTTTTCTCGTGAAGAGACGTTTTGTGCAGCTTTTTAATAAATGGGAATAGGAAACAAGGGAATTAATGATTCATTGCATCGATTGGAGAGATAACCCGGGAAAATGACCAACATAACGTGTTAGATCAGCAATAATATAATCAATACATAATATTTTATAGACCATATATTAAATATACCATAGACTATAGATAGTCTATCGTAGACAAAGCTTTAGGTCAATAATAACTGACGTTAAAATCTACAGAAATGCACATTCATCCCCCAAAATAGTAGCTTTACAACTGAAGCTAAAAAAAAGCCTATTTATGATTTAATGCTCATTCTACACGTGGTTCTTTTGGGTCCGGATTTCTTACATATTGAACTCCTATTCCTCCTTTAGGACTTGAATGTCTCACCGACACCCTTAGTGCATTTGACTTTCTTCCTTCCGAGTTTGGGATCGTACGAGGATGGAGAAATTTTGGTGTCTATCAATTCCTGTGGCACAGTCCATTCAGCCTCCAGAGGGACCACTTTAGTTGCTTCCGAGTATGAGAGGAGGTAACTTTCAGTTTTATAAATTAGCGAAGAGTAGTCGTAGATAGAGTTACCATAATCTTCGCCATCACCGTACTTTGCTCGCAAAGCTGCCATCGTGTGTTCGCACGATATTTTTATCAAGTTAAATTTCCGACAAAAACATCTCCTCTCCAAGAGGTTGACCTTAGTAGTAACGCCGTTGCCGAACACCGTATACTCGTCGAGAACCCCGTTTGGATTACCCACATACAAGGAATCGCTCGCACTCTTATTATTTCTTAGGATCCTTTCCGCAGAAGGCACAAATATATTCTCTTTACCACCGATAAATGCATGCCGCTCCCTAAACTTTTCACCAAATTTTTTAACAATTGAATTGAATATGTATGACACGGGGTACTCCCGTTCATCCATCAAATTGAGTTAAGCGACTCAGGGATGTTTATGGTCATCACGTCGTACCTATTGCCCGAAAAGTGTGCTCTACTCCATTTTTAAAAACCAAACACATTTTCAAGGACATGAGCTGCCTCGGGGTATTTACTCTTCAATTCCACAAAATTATCGCTAAACTGAAGGAATAAGCCTTTGCCGCGGCGTAGAATAGATAAAGATTTCCTCCGTAATGTTGATTTACGCAAAGATTTTCAGCGAGGTACCTCATGCAAAGTCCATGATGTGCACAACTGTATACACCGAAGAAGGCATTGGCGATGCTAATGTGCCTGTCGGAGATGACGCATAGATCTTCATTTTCTATGATAGACTTCAGCTTCTGGAAGAAGAAGGTCCAAGAAGCATCGTTCTCTGTATCGACGACACAAAAGGAAATTAGAAATATATGATTTTTGATGTCCTGTGCAATAGTGCTCAGCAGAACGCCCCCGTACTTGCCATACAAATGTGTGTCATCGATAGCAATTACCTTTCTCATATGGGCATATCCTCGTATACAAGCTCCGAATGCTAAGAAGTAGTAAATGAATGATCCATCCATCCGGTTTACCATGATAGAGTAAGAAGATCCGGGATTCAATAACTCCACCATGTGAAAAAAAGCCGGCAAGCAAGCATATTTGTGCTTCGGTGTCCCGCGAATGATGTTCTTCGCAATTACACTTCCTTTCCAACACATCCAATAGCTTGCGTTGCAACGCAACTCCTTAATATAATTCTTTGAATTTCTCTTATGTTTGGACCCCGAAAATGATTTACATATACTGAAGCAATCAATTCAGATGAGACTTTTTTATGTCTGCGGGTGGCATTTTCAATGCCGCACGTGTGCATCCCGACATACTTGTATATGCAAAATCTGTTCGAGGTGTCGTACTCTTTTGCCTGCAACAGCCAGCCACAACCACGAAATAAGCATTGCGCCTTCATCAATTTCGTGCAGCTCTTCTCCATATAATAATCAAAAGACTGCCTCACTGCTGCTGCGTCTAGTTGTATTTTCAGCTCTTTTTTATCGGCGAATGTTTGACCACAACAGAAATTGGTTTCGTCGGTGAAGGAGTATCCTGCTTATGATTCCGTTTCACGGTCTTCTTTATCATCTTGTGAGTCTGATGAAAAGTCTTCCATATGCATAGAATAATCTTCCATATTAATTGTATCATCGACATCATTCTCGTAATCATTCAAATCATCATCGACTGCTGGGCTCCTCGGTGGGGGTGCTGATGAATTCAGCGGTCCTTCAAAGGACCTCTCAACCACATTTATCCTCAAAATTGGCCTAAATCTATCTACATCAGCATCCATTATGTATGTCAGCACACGTACATCGCTATTTATGATCGTAGGATTCACCTTTTCCCTCGAATGCATTGCATAACTAATCACCACGTCACTCAGCGCGCAATCTAGATCTCCACTCTGCATTACGCTTACAATAAATTTTTCGTACGAACTGTTGTGGCAAACAGGAATGGGAATTGTCACCTTGGTAAATGATCTCCATTTTTAACATTTCGAAGTCTCCACCCATTCTCCCATAAAATCACCAGAAACCAGAATAAATTCTGCAATAGACATCCTAGAATTAAGCTTCGGTCGATGGTAGATTATGCTTATGGTATATACTGTGTTGTATGCACGATCGATGACTGACAAGGATGGGTTAATGACTGAGCAGATTTTCGTACAAATACTTGAAATTGCAAATATTGCTTGTAATCAATGAATGTTGGGCTTATGGAATAAAGAAATGAACTTGGAGTCGCCTGATCTGCTGTAATGCATTTTCTAAAGTGGTTTTGAGTAATGTGAGTGATTTAAAGCTTTTTAATAATGGTGGAAAGTGTGTTTGAGAAGATAGGAAACAAATGGGGTAACAATGGATGCAATGGACAAGCTTATGATGTTTGTGGACTAATTTACAGTTGATCGCCGGAAAATAACGCCGGAAAAGTGGCCGAAATTGGAACTTTTTGGTGGAAAAAATAACCACTTTCTATTTTTAGCTTTTGAAATTATTTTTTTTAATATTTTTGGAAACCTAGATATTATTTTTATATATATAGTGGTGGAAGATGGAGTGGGTTGAAGTGTATTATTAGAAACTTGTGGATGAATTTATTAAGTTGGAAGTATTAGGTTAAAGTGAATTATTATAAAGGTTGGGGCTGAAATTGTTAAGTTGGAAAAGTTGGTGGTGAGGTAGAATTAAGTGGGTATTTGGCAAAGGATTTAAAATTTGTGGATATTTGACAAAATAGTTTGGATAAAGAGTTTTTTTGACATAAAGGCCCGAGTGACAGATGGGATAAATGATCTATTACGTTAGTAAGCCACATTAGGTTTATAAAGTATTAAATAGATATTTTCATGCCCTCCGAAATCAGTTGAGCTAGAAAATTTTATTTTGGAGAATTGTTAGCATCTCCACGTTGTTTTGATCCATCAGAAATTGAGCTGCATAGCCTTGTAGCGCCTTCTCTATCCATGTTCGAGGCTAGTTGAGTGGATGGACATATTGAGTGGTATGGATTAGTGGAGTTTGAGCAGCCTAGGGGATTGGTGGAGGGTTGTTCATGGTTCAATAGTACATAGGACGTTGAATTGGAGAAAGGCAGATTTTTTGGTGCATGAAGAGAACGGCTCTGCTCGTTTTCCAACTAAAGAGTAGTGGGAGTTAAATAGTGTGAATTATAGTGAGATAATGATAGATGACTTATGTGAAATAATGGTAAAGAGGTATTAATAACAGCTAGGATAGTAGGATTTAATGGAAGATTTGAAGAAATATTTTGTTGCATGTAACCTCCTGCTACCAAGTGTTCCAAAGGAAAAAACAATTGGTCAGATGAGTTGGCCTTCAATGGCTCAGTTTCTAACATATGATTATTAATGAGAAAATATTAGAACTTCTTTTTTTTTTCTTTTTTCATACTTTCTAACATTATCTGCAACAATTTCTCTCCCAACTGCTTCCATTTTGTGGATCTCACTCCATCAAAGAAGGTAGCTTGTGTTACGATTTGGAGCTTAAGAGAAGAAAAAAGGTTTAGTAGGAGTTTTCATTCATACATTCAACATTCATTCATAGTCAACATTTTACAAAAGGTTATACTTATAAGCTACATGAGTCTTACAAGAAACACTTCATAAGTCTTACAAGACACACTATCTTACAAGACACACTTCTCAAAAATAAAGACTACCATTTATCTTTTAAAATAAAACTAAACATAATATTTAAAAAAAAACTATCAAACAAAAGACCATCAAGAAGAGTCTCATATTCTAACACTCCTCCTTGAGACTTTTCTTGGATACTCCCAGCATAGCCCTTAGAACTTCAAATTTCTCCTCAGGAAGAGCCTTGGTCAAAATGTCTGCAATCTGCTTATCGGAGCTGCAATGAACTGGATTAACTTCACCAACTTTCTCTGCTTGCCTGATAGCGTGAAACTTCACATTTATATGCTTACTATGACCATGTTGCACTGAATTTTTGGCCATAGAAATCACTGACTTGTTTTCAACCTTAATGAAAGTAGCTTCAATTTAATTTTACTCTAGATCACGCAGAATTTTTCATAACCATAGAGCCTGATTAGTTGCATCAGCAACAGCGATGTATTCTGCTTCTACAAATGATTGAGCTACCACATCTTGCTTCCTTGAATTCCATGAGAACATGCCGGAACTAAGTGTAAAAGCATATCCAGAAGTGCTTTTCATATCATCAACACTTCTTGCCCAATCACTGTCTGAATAACCCACCAATTGCCCTCGCTCTTCCCTTTTAAACCAAATACCGTAATCAACAGTTCCCTTGATATACCTTAATGTTCGTTTAGCAATATGAAGGTGAACTTGACTTGGAGAATGCATAAACCTTGACAAAAAACCTGCCGCGAATATGAGATCAGGTCTTATTGTTGTCAAATATAGCAAACTACCAATTAGACTTCGGTAAACTGTTGGATCAGCCCTATCACGTCCTTCATACTTTGAGATCTTTTCATTGTGAACTAGTGGAGTCGATACAGGCTTACACTTCTCCATCTTGAATTTTTTAAGAACATCTCATGCATATTTTCTCTAGGAAATAAAGATTCCATCAGTAGTTTGATGAATCTCCATTCCCAGAAAGTAATCATATCACCCAAGTCTGACATCTCAAACTTGGTCTCCATTTCTTGCTTGAATTGATTCACCGTAGCTTCATTGCTTCCGGTTACCAGAAGATCATCAACATAGACTGATACCACTAGCACATCTCCACCTTTAGCCTTCTTCACATATAAAGTGGCTTCATTTTCACTTCTTTTGAAGCTGCAATGAATGAGATGATCATCAATCTTACTGTACCATGCTCGAGGAGCCTGTTTTAATCCATACAATGCTTTATGTAATCTATAAACTTTATTCTCCATTCCTTCAACTTGAAATCCTTCTAGTTGGTCGACATAAATTTGTTCCTGCAATGGTCCATTTAAGAATGCCGACTTCACATCCAGATGATACAACTTCCAATTTGATTGAGCTGCTAAAGCAAATAAAAGTTGTATCGTATCATGTCTTGCAATAGGTACAAATGTGTCTCCATAATACAAACCTGCAACTTGCGCATAACCTTTCACAACAAGCCTTGCCTTGTGTTTATTAACTGAACCATCTGGATTAAGTTTGGTTCTATAAACCCATTTTACCCCTATTACATTTCTATCTTTGGGTTTATCAACCAACTTTCAAGTGTCATTCTTCTCTATCATACCAATCTCCTCTTTCATGGCTTCAATCCAAACATCATGTTTTGATGCTTCTTGATAGGTATTGGGTTCCAAGATAACAACATTGCATCTTTCATATATATCTAAAAGGGATCTTGTCTTCAAAATTAGCGAATCAAGTGAGGATTCACCATCTGATTCTTCAGCTTCTTCCAGATTTTTAGAGCCAAATGGTTGTGTTTCAAAAAGTGGATTCAAGTTCAAATAACCTGCATTTTCTTTCTCAACTTGCTCCTTATCCCAATTCCAATAAGCATGCTCATCCACCACTACATCTCTTCTGATAGAAATACCTTTTGTTTGCAAGTTGAAAACTCTATAACCTTTGGCTTGTAATGAATAACCAATAAAGAGCCCCAATTTACCTTTTGGTTCAAGCTTGCTTCTTCTCACTAAAGGAACATGAGAATAGCATATCGAACCAAAGATTTTTAAGTGCTTGGCAGATGGCCTTTTTCCACTCCATGCCTCAATAGGAGTCTTACCATCTATAGCTTTGGTTGGCAGCCTATTCAATAAATAAACTGAAGTAGAAACAGCTTCTACCCAAAAAATTTGCGGTAGTTTTTTTAAAGCAACAAACATCTAGCCATTTCAACTACCGTCCTGTTTTTCCTCTCTGAGACTCTATTTTGTTCTAGTGAATAACTTACTGTCAGCTTGTGATCAATCCCTGCATCTTCACAATACTTGTTTAACTCATTTGAAGTATATTCACCTCCATTGTCTGACCTCAAAGCCTTCAGCTTACAGCCACTCTGTCTTTCAGCGAAAGCTTTAAACTTCATAAAAACTGAAAATACTTGAGACTTGTTACTCAAAAAATACACCCAAGTCATCCTTGTAAAATCATCAATGAACAACACAAAATATTTATGTTGACCCAAGAATGATGTTTTCATAGTTCCACATACATCAGTGTGAACAAGTTCAAGCTTTTCAATTGCCCTCCATGAAGCACTTTTAGGAAATGGTTTCCTGTAAACCTTACCCATCTGACATGACCCACACACTTCTTTAGATAGTGATATCTCAGGTAAATCCTTAGTCAATCCCTTCTCATACATAGACCTTAAAGTGGAATAGTTAAAATGCCCATATCTTCTGTGCCACAACCATGAATCATCCAATTTTACAAAATTGGCACTATCAAACTTCCATCTACTGGAAAGATCTTATCCACTATTTCTACTTTGTCAATCAAAGTATCATCAGCATAAAAATCAAACAATGCTTTCCCTTAGAAGTAAGGAGTAACCTTTAGACATCATTTAACCAACACTCAACAAGCTACATGCTAAATATGGAACATACAACACATCATGTATAAGCTTTGTACGTTAGTTAGTTTGAAAAGAAACTGAACCCTTTCCATGTACTTCTAATGTTACACCATTTCCCAACCTAACTTTAGCTTTAAGTGACTTGTCAAGTGTGTGAAATATGAGCTCATTATATAACATATGACTCGTGCACCCACTGTCTAGGAACCATTTAGATTGATTGGTTGTGCTTTCTTTATGAGTAACCATAAATAAGCTTTCTTCCTTTTCTGAATCTTCAGTGAAGTTTGCCTGCTGAACATGGCGTTGTTGTGGTTGATTCTGCTTGGCCCTGCAATTCTTCTCAATATGACCTATTTTTCTACAAAATCTGCACTGAATTGAAGGCTTTCCTTTGAACCAACAATCCTTTTCTTGATGATTGATTCTTTTACAGTGGACGCAAGGTGGAAACTTTTCTTTCTATAAAGATTCAGTCCATGGCTTTCTCTTTGCTGCTTTATCTCCTTCCATCCTCCTGTTGTCCTTCACAGGTTGCTTGTCTTTATGCTTTGCTTGAAATGCCACTTCTTCTACTTCTTCATCTCTTATACTTGTTCTTTGTTCTTAGGCTTGCAACTTGTTAATCAGCTCTACGACGGACAAAGTCTTCAAACCACAAGATACCTCTATTGCTAAAATCTTTGACTCGAACCTTGCTGGTAAGCTTATCATCATCTTCTCCACCACCTTTGAATCTGGAAAAATTCACCAAATAATCTTATTTTGTTTACAATCTCCAGAAGTCTGGCAGAGTACTCCTTCATTGTATCTTCTTCTTTCATCCTTAACATCTCAAATTCTCTTTTGAGAGTTAAGAGTTTGATAGTTTTCACTCTGCCACTTCCATCGAACTCCTCTGTTAGCTTCTCTCATACTTTTTTAGGTGTTTCACAAGCCATTATTCTTGTGAAAATCACATCTGAAAGTGCTGAATGAAGACACGTGGGTGCCTTTGGTTTCTTGAACTTTGCATCTTCATAATTCTTCATTTATGCAACAGCTGGATTTGGTCCCAATGGAGGGAGATCATTTTCACTTTCAACTATTTCTCATAGACTAAGAGCTTTGAGATAAGCCTTCATCTTTATCACCCATATGTGATAATTTTCTCCTGTAAACATAGGAGGACCTGCACCCAAGAAGCTGTTAGATGTCACGTTACTATTGTTCAGGTTTCTTTTTTAAGAAGATCTGAAAAAAAAACTTATATTTTAGGCCTTCACAGATCCCTCAAGAAGGTTGACTCTTGATACCACTATTACAATTTGGAGCTTAAGAGAAGAAAAAAGGTTCAGTAGGAGTTTTCATTCATACATTCAAAATTCACTCATAGTCTAACATTTTACAAAAGACTACACTTATAAGTTACATGAGTCTTACAAGACACACTATCTTACAAGACACACTTCTTAAAAATAAAGACTACCATTTATATTTTAAAATAAAATTAAACATAATATTTAAAAGAAACTATTAAACAAAAGATCATCAAGAAGAGTCTCATATTCTAACAGCCTGAGCACCATACCTGCAGAGAGAGAATGTTACCGCCCAAGTGCACTTGTCCTTATAAAGGAAAAACGTGTACCTGAATTGATATATCACATATCAAGAAGAGAAAAAACATCAAACAACACCTATAGGAGGAGGAATTTTGTGCAGCTCTACATTGATGCACAAGTGCAGCTCTGCTCAAATAGCTTCTCTTTAGTAAAAGTTGCAGGCTTCTCGACGTTCATTGGAGTCTTAAATGCAGGTTTGTTCACTAGAGCGTACACAATATGATAGAATTTGATAGCAAACCTTGGTAGATGCAGCAACACAATAACCCTGGTGAACAACATTTAATATATCCAGCGGTCCAAACGACCCAATCTTATCCTACGTCATTCTCACCCCATATACAATAATGGCAACCATTTTTATAACAAAAGGTAAAGAAAAAGTTTTGTGAATAGCAGCATTTCCATTAAAATATCTCAGCAAATAAATTAAACTTTTCAGAAACTTTTCTACATATGTATAAAATAATTTAATTATAATGATACCTTCTTAGATTTCAGCCAGGTGTTATAAGCATGTATAATACAAGAAGTTAACCTTTAAAACAATTCAATACGTCATTTTCGGTAGAAGCAACATATTTTTCATGGGCAATTTCTTCACAGCGTGCAGTAGCTACCATAACCTGTGATTAGATAAACATTAAGCAGACTAACAAACTATGAAAACATAACTGGAACTCCAAACATAATCAAAGTTTAACCTTATGGGCAGGCAGGTCAAGGTCCTTATTCTCATTTGTAATCTTCCATATCTCTTTAGCACTAAATGAAAAGCCTGAAGCAAGGACAACTGCTCGCCTATCTGATACAAGATTGAACACATAACACGGATTCAAGAAATCTACAAGATCAACATCAATAGAGAATCAAAGGCCCCACTCAGCTTCTCTATGTTTTTAAGACAACAACAACAATATTCAACAAAGTAGATAGAGAATACAAGATTACAAGGATAGTAAATCGAAGAGGCCCCACACGGCTTCACTATGTCAACACATAAACAACAAGATTACAACAACAAAAAAGTTACAGGTACATTAACAACAACGAGGAACCAACAGATTCAACAAGATACAAGATAAATAGTTAGACCAAATGAAGGGACAATCTTAAGAACCCAAGAATTGTTACACTCTTGGACCCTTAACACTACCCATGACACAAACCTAACTCTACGTTGACACAAGAGAGCCTTTACCTCCTCTAAACACCAACGTTTCAAGCCAATATGCAAACACAAGTGAATCTTCACTTGCCTAGCCCTAGTTTCGGTTGGGAGCTTCTAAGAGAAGACTAAAGTGTTGCAATGTTACAAGTCTCAAAAATATTCAACTAAGGACCAAAAGACCTAAAATATGCTATTTATATTACATCTCAAATAAATGTGAAAATACAAAAATGCCCTCTAATGACCAAGTGAACATTAGGCACCTATGTAGTGCCCATTATGGACGATTTTGGAGCCTCCATCACACTTAGCGTATGCACCTTCTCGGTTGAGTTCAACAAGATCAAAAATATGTCTATCTACGAGGTCGTACTCATATAATCCTCTCCACCTTGAAAGGAGTTTGACCTCAAACTCACGGCTTTCATCAACCTCACGGCTCCTTCATAAAATCACCTTCTCATTTTCTGTCCCGAAGCTTTAAGGCTTAGCCAAGGGCTCCTTGAGTTCATCAAGCATGTGTTGGTGAGAAAGTTGCTTGGTATCTTCCCTAGAAAGCACATGATCATGTACCTTCACACAAGAAAAGGCGATACTAGGAAAAATGCTAGTACCTACGTTAGTGAGAAGTAAAGGATTCCCGAGGATAAGTCCCAAAAGTGAGGACCCCTTGTCTCTTTGCTCCTTGGTTGCCTCCCCTTCTCCTCTACTCCCACTCTCAGCCTTTTTCTTTCTCTCCTTCTTTTTCTTTTTCTCCAACTCTCTCACTTGTTAACTAACTTTGATTACTTGTATTGATGAGAAAGGGTGGAGCATATACCTTCGGCCATGGATCTCCAAAGTGTAGCTATTAGTTCGTCCATCATGCACGGTAACTCTATCATATTGCCATAGTATCCCCAATAATAAGTGGCACGCTTGCATAGGAATAACATCACTCAACACCTCGTCAAAGTAGTTTCCTACCTTGAACCGTATCACCAGTACTTGTCGGTTTACCTTTAGCTCACCACACTCATTTAACCATTGAAGGTTGTATGGGCTGGAATGACGGATAGTGGGCAGCCTCAAAAGTCCAACCAATGTACTACTAGCAATATTGGCGCAACTACCTTTAACAAGCATAGAGCACACAACCCCTTTAATAAGACATTTGGAGTTAAAAAGGTTTTCCCTTTGACTAGGATCACCCAAAACCTTATTAATAATGGTCTTTCTCACTACAAATTATGGCACTTCAACCTCACCATCACACGGCCAAGCATCCTCCTCCTATCCTTTCTTTGGCTTCTTGGGTTCTACCCCCTCTCCATCTTGAGATTGATCATCAATTTTCTTCAGTTCAAGTCCCACCTCCTCCCCAAGAAAATACAATTTCCCCTCTCTTAGAATCATATTTCTCTTATTTGGAAACTCATTAGCCTTGTGTCTCAAACCTTGGCTTTAAAATATTGAAAGCCCTTAGAATTAGGAAAGGAATGTGGTTTACCTTCATTTCTCAGAGGGTTTCTTTGATGAGCCTTGTTCTCGGCTTGGGTAGCCTTGGCCTCCGGATGCTCCGCTTTGGATGAATCATTCTTGTTATGGTGCCTACCCAAGGGTGATTGGACTTTGAACTTGGACTCCGGTTTCTCCCGCAACTATCTTTCCATTTCTAATGCGGCTTGGAAGATGGCATCAAGGGTATCAAACTTATGAAGTATCAAATGTGAAGCAATGTCTATATTCAACCCCACCTTGAATCGGATGATGTCATGACTCACTTGTTCCCCTCTATGATCAAGTTTCAAGATGAGTTGTTGGAACTCATCGTAGTAAACCGCAACGCTTTTGTTTCCTTGCCTCAAGTTATACAACTTGGCAAGGAGCTCTTGATAATATCTTTCGGGTAGGTACCTTTGTCTTATGAGGTACCTTAGCTGAAACCAAGGAGGGGTCTGCCCCTCTACCAAAATGTTGCCAAAATACTTAACATACTCCCACCATGTAGTAGCATAACCCTCAAAGTGAGCAATTGCGTAGCAAATCTTCTTCTCCTCGATAAGATTATTGACTTGAAAGACCCTCTCACGTGCAGCTTCCCATACAAGAAAATCTTCGGGATCACTCTCACCCTTGAAGAGTGGAAGCCCTATTTTGATGGTATTTAGTCCTACTTCACGGTTTTGGTTCCCTTGTTGGTTCCAATGACCAACTCTTCCTTCTCGGCCATGAACCTCCCTTAGATCAACATGTCTACCCCATACCTCTTTCCCCCTCATGTAACCATCATCAAATGGTCCATACCCCTCATGTTGGATAGGTCTATTTGGGTTAATTGGAGCTTGTAGTGGCAGGTTTGGATTTTGGTGCACAATAAGGTCTTTGGTCAAGTGGAGTTTGATTTGGAGGGCTCGGGTTTTGGGGTGGCATTTGGTTTCCAAGTCCTTCTTGTTGGACTTGGTGAAGTGGTGGTTGGATTGGACTCTCATGGTCTCGGGTGAGGAAGTATAGTGAAGTTTGATTTGTGACATTGAAGGGTTGTCTCGGTGGATGGAACATTTGGTGCAAGGCCTCGGGAGTAGTGGTCGGGGAAATATAGTCAGGGGTGGATGGTCGACTCCTTTGACTCTCCACACGCTCTAATCTTCCATTCATTGATGCCACATCCGTATCTAGTTTCTCAATACCCACATTCAACCTATCCACATCTCAGGACATAGTTTTAAGAAGAGCCAAATGAGATTGATGGCATTACTATCCATTGTTTGAGCATTTGAAGCCTCGGGTTCCATTGTGATGGTATCCAAATTAATCCTTCAAGTTACGGTCCAACAAGTCACCAAATCAGTCTACTATGCCACACACAACAATACAAAACAAAACCTACAAAACAAAACATATGTTAGTTCAAATAACCTCACTATTCTCTCACTCACGTTGTGGCCTCACACTTGATGTCACAAATGTTTGCAAGTCGGTTTGTAGTTGTAGTGAGTTGAAGAGTAAGTCTACTCCTTAGTCAGAATGGATTCTTTGTTGGACGACTCAAGTAAGTAATGTTTGAACTTGAACCAAGAAGCACTACGATTATAAAAATGACAAAAGTACAAAAGAAACGTAGACACGAACAATGAATTCAAAGGACTGATTGACAATCTAGTAGGAATTTACTAGTTTGTTAATTAGTTCTAGGATCAACTAATAAAACCAAGAATCAACAACTAGAAACTAAAAAATCCAAATTTGAGCTTAATTATTAACATGATCAGTAGCAAGTGGTGACGTGGTAGCATGTAATTTATCTCGAGTCCACACAACTTAGTCACAAATTTGAAATTCTCAACCTTCACATAACTTAGAATAAAAGACAATTGGTTTTGGAGGGAAGTATAAGTCTTGAGTCTTTTGTAAGTTTATTCTCAAAATATGATCTTGACTTGTACTATTTCCACCAAACAAGGCTCCTTGATCTAAGAATAGCAGTTGGAAAAGTTGATGTCAAGTCTAGGAAGTGATGGTTCAAGTTTTCTCATAAACAATTTTACAACTTTTGTCTTACAACTTTTTGAATATACTTTACACTTTTTGTTGCCTTAAGTTTTAAGAATAGATGAAGGAAAAGATGAATACCACAACAACCTTCAAGAAAATAATAACAACTTCTTCAAGAACACCACAACAATGGTCAATATTATAAGCTCAACTTTAGATCTAGACACTTTTAGTGTTGGTGAGAAAGGATCCAACACTAGAAACACACTAAACAAGTAAAAGACTACTAGATCTAGTCACAAAAATCTTAGCCAAGTCAACACAACAATACTTCAAATTTTGGTCAAGGTACAATACAACACAATGTCTCTAACTTTGGTAAGATCTTCCCAAGATTGGTTTTGTAAGAACAAAACCAAGCCTTGAGCTTTGATACCAAAATGATACAAGACCAAACACACAACATGGATTCAAGAAATCTACAATATCAACATCAATAGATAATCAAAGGCCCCACTCGGCTTCTCTATGTTTTCAAGACAACAACAACAATATTCAACAAAGTAGATAGAGAATACAAGATTATAATGATTATAGTGAATCAAAGAGGCCCTACACAGCTTCACTATGTCAACACATAAACAACAAGATTACAACAACAAGAAATTTATGGGTACATTAACAACAACGAGGAACCAACGAATTCAACAAGATACAAGATAATAGTTAGACCAAATGAGGGACAATCTTAAGAACCCAAGAATCGTTACACTCTTGGACCCTTAACACTATCCACGATACAAAACTAACTCTACATTCACACAATAGGGCCTTTACCTCCTCTAAACACCAATGTTTCAAGCCAATATGCAAACACAAGTGAATCTTCACTTACCTAGCCCTAGTTTCGGTTGGGAGCTTTTAATAGAAGACTAAAGTGTTGCAATGTTACAAGTTTCAAAAATATTCAACTAAGTAGCAAAAGACCTAAAATATTCTATATATATATTACATCTCAAATTAAAAGTGAAAGGACAAAAATGCCCTTTAATGACCAAGTGAATGTTAGGCACCTATGTAGTGCCCATTATGGACGATTTTGGATCCTCCATCACACTTAACGTGTGCACCTTCTCGGTTGAGTTCAACAAGCTCAAAAATATATCCATCTATAAGGTCGTACTCGTATCACTATCTCCACCAAGTCTATCGGGTGCAATATAATGAAAGAATCGTTGTCTTAGGCTAGCCACCTTATGAAGAAAATGAGAATGATTAACAAAAATAATCAACTCAAAGACCACTAAACTGACAAAAACATATGGTAAAGCAACCACTTCAAAAAGTTTAAAATTTTTAAAGAGAAAATATTATTATGATTATTTTCACAAAGTTACTTTTAAGTACCTGCTCTTTGAATTGTTCTTCTTTTTCTTCATAGCTAGAAAAAGCCACAACTTCGACCTGGAATTTCAATTAATTCATTACATAAACATGCATAGCAATAAAAGAGAAAGTAAGAAGTTTAGGACAGATCTTAATGAAACTCACATTAAAGAAGTCGCTTAAAGGTGCTCCCTTGTGAGCTTGCAGCTTTAGGTTGGAATCTCATATCTACATTCAAGAGAACTGAGGAAAAATTAAGATATGAGTCTACAAGAAGAGACATAATTAGAAAATTTGTGCATGTAGTACCTTCTGAATGTCTTCCTGTAATGCGGGTCCAACGTTAAGATATTTTGATTATGTACGATAAAATAGATTGATGTCAATTTCAATTATGAATTATAAAAATATGAATACACAAAACATATTAACTACTTGATAGGATTTTTTAAGGAGCCAAATTATCTCACAAGATAATTATGAATAACTTACTCATATGAATAGCAAAATTCGATGCATTTGAAGTTTAGATCTTTAGTCATATAACTGAGATTTGCTACGTATAAAATATGAGATTAAAATTGATACATAAGACATGATACCTATTGTGTAAAATAGATATTAATTGTTGAAGAAAATAAAGTGTTATCTTGTCATTGCATTACATCACATGTGGGTTGCAATTAATAACTCAAAATTTCATTGTATTTCTCCAATAAGGCGACATAAACATCCTTTGCTTTCATTTCTCCTTCTCTTTTATTTGTCAGCTTGTTGTTTGAAGTTACATTAAACTAATATTTTAAATTTAAACTTTAAGTGTTTTGAAAATTATAAAAATAAAATGCTAAGTTACCATCTGTCATATTAATTTAAGTTATTTGACTTTGAGAATAATGTACATCAAAGTGACGCTACTTCGAGAAGGCCCTTCACAAGAAGTCAAGCTAAGGACCTTCAAGCATATCAAGCTTTATGGATGAAGATGGAATCTTTGAAAGGCTCCAATATGGATGACTTGGAGATATTTAATATCCTAAGTGTGTCTACTATTTAAATTAGCTTGTAATTGAAATGAAGGGTAATTTGGTCTTTCCTTAATTCTTTTAACCCTTAGTATAAATAGGTAGTTATTAGGGTTGAGCCACTAGTTTTTGGATATTGAAGAATTGTGCCTCCTTTGAGAGCTTGAAACCCTTTGTTGATTTTCAACAATTTTCCTAGGATTTACAAGTAAGGGTACTACCTTCTTGAGGATTCTAATAGTTTAGGTTCTTTTATTTCTCAATTAAGGGGTGTTTTGGCTAGTTTCACCATTACATCTTTTGATTGTTTGAATCTAATTGTGTCTATATTTATTTATTTTGTATCTTTAATTCCTATCTTACTTCTATTATCTTGTTTCACATCAAATTGATATCAAAGCTTGGATTAGATTTGGTTCCACAAACCTAAGTCTTGGGGTTTTGATATTAAAAAAAAATTCAAAAAAAAAGAACCAAATTTGATTGAATGTTGTTTGATATTATTCCTAGTTAAAAAAAATATATATAAAAATATATGACAAAAGAGAAAATTGAAAGTCATGTTGAAGAAGATACTTGAAAATGGGTTTTGTTGATTTGTTGTTTGGTTGAAGAAATTATTGGTTAGAAGTTGTTGGTAAAGTTGTGGGGAAGTTATATCTCAAATTTGAGCTCGTTTGCTTGGTTATTGAAAAGGATGAATTTGAGAATTACAAAATAGTTCAAATCTTTCAAACTTGTCTCTTCTTTTCTTGTTAATTCTAGCTAGTTTGCTTTAAGTATTAATTCATACTTAATGTTAAACTACTTTGTGTCCGTTTAATTTATTCGTGTCAAATTTTTTTTCCGTTCTTTCTTTTTCTTTCATTTTATTGTATGCTTATTTGTTTCCTTGTCCGTTAGTTTTAATTGTCCGTTCTTGATTACATAAACTCTACTCTATCCCTAAGAAGTAGTACTACTTGTAAATTATTTGATAGTGTTGACTCTCAACCTTGGGTTATTCAAGAGTGGTAACAAGCAAGAGTGAGGTGAGTTCATTTGAGAGTGGGCTTAAAAGTCTTTGGCCTTAGAGTTATACACGAGTGTGAGTGACAAAAAGAGTAAAACATGATGTGAGTGAGTGGTGAGGAACTCTTTCTACTAACTTTTATTTATTTTGTAGGTACAATGACTTAATTTGAGGGAGAATCCTCTAGCAAAATGGAAATTTTGCTTCAAAAGCTATTGGAAGAAATGAAGGAAATAAAGGAAAAATTGGAAGATGTGGATAGAAGGGTTAGAATTCAAGTAATGGCAAAGTAACCACTTGAGGTTTTCAACCCCATTGGTCAACATGATGAGGGATCAAGTAAGACTCTTCTTGATACAACTCCATCTCACATAGTAGTGCAAGATACTCTCTGTCCTAATGTTACTTTACCAAAAGTTTGCAATCAAGCAACACTTCCAAAGGGGAGAATCAACAAAGAAATCTTCCACCACAAGTCAATAGAACTCAAGTGAGAGCCCAACATAACCTTGAAGAGCATGATTCTTTTGATGGAGATAATTATGATTATGGAGCCAATGATCAAGTTCAACAAGAGAGGTTAGGTTGAGAGGAAGAAGAGGGGGAAATGGAGGGTGGTATCCGATTGATGGTAGAGAATACAATAGAAGGAATGATGATGAAGATCGAGGATTCAACAACATCAAGGTTACTCTTCCATTCTTCAAAGAAAGTAGTGACCCGAATGAATATCTTGATTGGATTGTGAAACTTGAAAGGCAATATAATCTCAACAATACGAGTGATGTTAAAAAGGTGAATTATGCTATAAGTCACCTTGAGGGTTTTGCTTCTACATGGTGGGATAAAATTGAAAGAGATGCTTTGGTGAATAGAGACTTTGTTACAACTTGGCATGACATGAAAAGGCGAATCATAGAAAGGTTTATGGGTCAAGATTATGAGCAAAATACACTCAAGAAGTATTACAATCTTTAACAAGAAAGTAAGAGTATGGAAGAGTATTATGAGGAACTAGAGCATACTAGGCTTCGAGCTAATGTCAATGATGAAGAGGCGAAGCTTGTGGCAAGATTTATCTCAGGCTTAAATAAAGAGGTAAGGCAACCATTGGAATTGCATCGTCTTTCTACTTTATATAAAGCTTATCAAATAGCACTCAAGGTGGAGGGTCATCAAAAGGAAAACAAGTCAAGGGTGTAATCTTCTTCTTCTTCATGGGCTAAAAATAAGGAAGTTTGGAAATCATCTCCCACTTGGGACAAATCCAAAGGTGCAAAGCAAGAATTGAAGTCTAACTTTGACAAAGGCAAATCAAAGGAGGACTACAAG
>NC_061111.1:122756557-122780930 GCF_002878395.1 Capsicum annuum
ATAAAGCAAATGAGTGTCCTAATAGAAGAACTATCATTGCATTGAATAATGGTGGTTATCAAACCGAAGATGAATCTAAAGATGGTCACATGGAGGATGATACTAGTGATGAGTTTATGGGAGAAAGTTATGGAGAAGAAATTAATGATGATGGAAAACTTATTCTTGTTGTGAGGAGAAGTATGAGTGCTCTATCAAGGGAAGATCTTGATCGAAGAGAGAACTTGTTTCATAATTGGTGCAGAGTGCAAGAGCAATTATGTTTGTTTATCATTGATAGTGGAAGTTGTGTCAATATTGCTAGTGTCTCTATGGTAGAACAATAGAAACTTTTAACAAGAAGGCATCCAAAACCTTATAGATTGCAATGGCTCAATGAATGTGGTGAACTCAAGGTGACTAAGAGAGTGTTGATAAAATTCAAGATTGAAAGTTATCATGATGAAGTACTTTGTGATGTTGTACCGATGCGAGCTTCTCATTTATTGTTGGGAAGGCCATGGGAATATGATGTGGGGGATAAACATGATGGAAGGTCAAATAAATATGCATTTGTTAAGGATGGTAAAAATCACATTCTTAACCCACTTTCTTCTTTTCAAGTGAGTGAGGAATATAGAAAAATGGGGGAGTTGAAAGAAAAACTTGAGAGAGAAAAGAAAGAGAGGAGTAAGAGAGTGAAAAATGATAACTCAAGAGAGAAAAAAGGAGAGGTTGAGAGCTCAAGTGAGAATGAGTTATCATAAAAAAAAAGAGGTGAGCAAGAAAAATAAAAAAATTTAAAAAAAAAATGTGCATGATTTTGCAAAATCAAGAGAGCATGAAAGAGCTAAACATTGAGGATGCTACTAAAGTCATATTTATTAAACTTAAAGGTTATTATTTTCTTTCTAACAATGAACTAACTTCTTTATCTTTGCCAAGTGTTGTTTCTTCTTTGTTGCAAGATTATGAAGATCTATTTCCGGAAGAAATACCAAGTGGGTTGCCTCCTTTGAGACGAATAGAGCATGAAATTGAATTTTTGCCAGGCTCTCAAATACCCAACAAAGCAGCTTAGAGGAACAATCCTCAAGAGACCAAAGAATTACAAAGACAAGAATAAAAACTTGTGAATAAAGGTTTGGAGAGAGAAAGTTTAAGTCCATATGTGGTGCCCGTAATTCTAGTTCTCAAGAAGGATGGGACATGGAGGATGTGTGTAGATTGTCGTGCCATTAATAAAATTACGGTAAAATATCGGCATCCCATCCCTAGACTTTATGATATGCTAGATGAATTATGTGGTTCTACTTTATTCTCTAAAATTGATTTGCAAAGCCGATACCATCAAATCCAAATGAAATTTGGAGATGAATGGAAAACCGCTTTCAAAATCAAGTTTGGATTATATGAGTGGATGGTGATGCCTTTTGGGCTAACCAATGCACCAAGCACTTTTATGTGATTAATGAACCATGTGCTTAAGTCATTTATTAATAATTTTGTTGTGGTTTATTTTGATGATATTTTGGTTTATAGCAAGTGTTTGGATGATCATGTGCAACATTTGAGAATGATATTTGATGTGTTGAGAAAAGAAAAGTTGTATGTCAATTTTAAAGAGTGTTCTTTTTGTGTTGACCGTGTTGTTTTTCTTGGCTTTGTTGAAAGTTCAAGAGGAGTTGAGGTGGATGATGAAAAGGTAGAGGCTATTATAAGTTGGCCAACTCCTAGGTCCATTAGTGATGTTAGAAGCTTCCATGGGTTGGCAAATTTCTATAGGAGATTTGTGAAGGGTTTTAGTTCTTTAGCCGCTCCTCTAACCGAGGTCATTAAGAAGGATAAGCCTTTCATTTGGGGTACAAAACAAGAGGAAGCCTTTAGAATCTTGAAAAAGAAACTTAGTTCCACTCCATTACTTCAACTTTCCAACTTTGAGAAGATATTTGAAATTGAGTGTGATGCTAGTGGAGTAGGCATTGGTGCGGTCTTCATGCAAGAAGGGAAACCCATAGCTTACTTTAGTGAGAAATTAAGAGGAGCTCCATTGCAATATTCTACCTATGATAAGGAACTCTATGCCTTAGTGAGAGTTTTAGCAAATTGGCAACATTATTTGTGGCATAAGAAGTTTGTGATTAGAACCAATCATGAGGTTTTGAAGCATATTAGGGTCCAAAATAAGCTTAATAAGAGGCATGCCAAGTTGATAGAGTTCATTGAGTCTTTTCCATATGTGATTAGTTATAAGTAAGGTAAAGAGAATATTGTGGTGGATGCTTTATCTAGAAGATATGCATTGATGAATACCTTGACGTCTAGATTGATGGGTTTCGAGAGTTAGAAGGAGTTATATTCTAACGATGATGATTTTGGAAAAGTCTTTGGAGAGTTTCAAGTGAGCTTAACTAGGTGTGTGCAAGTTGTTAAGGAAGGAAATAAAGTTAGAGCTCCTAGATTTGAATAGAAGGAGGGCTACTTATTTATAAATGGAAAACTTTCCGTGCTCTTCATGGCGAGAGTTGTTAGTGAAAGAGGCACATAATGGAGGTTTGATGGGTCATTTTGGAGTGTCAAAAACCTTAGCTATTCTTAGTGAATATTTTTTTTGGCGTAAAATGATAAGAGATGTGGAAAGAATTTGTGCTAGGTGTTTGGATTGTAAGCATGCTAAATCTTGTACCCAACCCCATGGCTTGTATACCCCTTTGCCTATTCCTAACGGTCCTTGGTTAGATATTTCCATGTATTTTTTTGTTGGGCTCCCTAGGACTAGAAACGGTATGGATAGCATCTTTATTGTTGTGGATAGATTTTCAAAAATGGCTCACTTTATTGCTTGTCATAAAAGTGATGTGCATCTCATGTTGCTACTTTTTTGTTCATAATGTGATGAAATTGCATGGTGTTCCCCAAACAATTGTTAGTGATAGAGATTCAAAATTTCTTAGTCATTTTTGGAGGTGTTTGTGCGGGAATTTGGGGACTAAATTGCTATTTTCTACTTCTTGTCATCCTCAATCGGATGGTCAAATTGAGGTGGTTAATAGAACTTTAGGTAACATGCTTAGAGCTATGGTTAAAGGAAAGTTGACTTCTTGAGAGTATCAATTGCCACTAATTGAGTTTGCCTATAATAGAACTATTCATAGATCTATTGGCATAACCCCTTTTAAGTGTGTTTATGGCTTTAATCCCTTGACTCCATTGGATTTAACTCCTTTTCCCAAATATGTTATTGTGAGTGTAGATGCAAAAGCTAAGGCAAAAGCTATGAAGAACATCCATGAGAAAGTAATATTGCAAATTGAGAAGACTAATAATGATGCAACCAAAAGAGCCAACAAAGGACAAAAAAAGCCACTTTTGTACCCGGTGATTGGGTATGGGTTCACTTTAGAAAGGGGAGATTTCCAAGCAAAAGGAAGAACAAGCTTATGCCAAGAGGAGATGGACCTTTTCAAGTGCTTGAGAAGATTGGAGATAATGTTTACAAAGTGGACTTACCAAGTGAGTATTTGATTCATAATGTTTTCAATGTTAGTGATTTATCTCTTTTTGATGTAGGATTGGCGAATTCGAGAATGAATTCTTTTAAAGAAGAGGAGAGTGATGAACACCAAAGTGACGTTACTTCGAGAAGGCCCTTCACAAGAAGTCAAGCTAAGGACCTTTCAAGTATATCGAGCTTTATGGATGAAGATGGAATCTTTGGAAGGCTCCAATATGGATGACTTAAAGATATTTAATATCCTAAGTGTGTCTACCATTTAAATTAGCTTGTAATTTAAATGAAGGGTAATTTGGTCTTTCCTTACTTCTTTTAACCCTTAGTATAAATAGGTAGTTATTAGGGTTGAGCCACTAGTTTTTGGATATTGAAGAATTGTGCCTCCTTTGAGAGCTTGAAACCCTTTGTTGATTTTCAACAATTGTCCTAGGATTCGCAAGTAAGGTGCTACCTTCTTGGGGATTCTAATAGATTAGGTGCTTTTATTTCTTAATTAAGGGGTGTTTTGGTTAGTTTCACCATTACATCTTTTGATTGTTTGAATCTAATTGTGTCTATCTTTATTTATTTTGTATCATTAATTCCTATCTTGCTTCTATTATCTTGTTTCACATCAGAGAACACGATAAAACATACTTTTGTAAATGTTTTATCAAACTTTGCTTTTGTATATGTTCCTTCTATTGAAACGTAGAAGTCGTTTGTTATAGCGTATAAAAATAATTTTGAATAGAATGTATTAGTAATGTTTGCATTAATAATGCTTGTATTAGTAATGTTGATATTATTTATGATAATATTATTTCTTATACACTGTTTAATGTGTTGTATTAGAACTTGTCTTTTCAATCTTGATATATTCAAACAAAAGTTTGAAAAAAAAAAAGAATTGCATATACATTCTAAGATTCATCCGGGATCTAGTACGGGTTCAATATATGTTTTTTTTTTTGTCTCAATTTATGTGACACTAATAGAATTTAGATAACCATACTTTCAATATGTATTTAGACAATTTAATCTGTTAACAATTGTAATTTATAATATTTTTTATGTAATTTTCAAATAATATATACTCCCTCCGTCTCAAATTATGTGTCGCCATTTGATCGGACACGATATTTAAGAAATAAGTATTGACTTTGTTAAAGTTACAAAATTATCCTTCTTAAAAAATGGAGTAATATTATTTAAAATCAGGTGGGACCACTTTTAATTGAAAAAAAAAAGTAATAGTACTTATAGTCAAGTGGGATCAATAAGGGTAAATTGTAATTGTGTTTTTAAAAACATACCAAATAAGGAAAGGCGACATTCCTTTTGGGATGGACCAAAAAGGAAATGGCGATACATAATTTGGGACGGAGGAAGTATTACTTTTCTTATCCAAACTTATAGTCAATTATATTTTTAAAATAATTTAAGTTTTTAATTATTGTGATTTATAATACTTTTCTTCTATTCCAATTTAAGTGACACTAATATAATTTTGAGAGTCAATCAAATATTTTATATTTTTTAAATATTTTCAATTGTTAATTATTGTGATTTATAGTATTTTTTACATTTTTTTGAAATATATAACAGATTAAATTATTTTTAGATATCTTAAATCGTTAACTATTGTAATTTATAATTCTTTTTATGTAATATTTGAATAATATATGTTACTCTCCTTCTCCAGAGTTTTGTGTCATCGATAGTCAATTATATTTTTTAAATAATTTAAATTTTTAATTATTGTGATTTATAATATTTTTCTATTTTAATTTAAGTGGCACAATGCTTAGATGGTCATAATAATTAATTAGGGGTGATATAGTAAAATCACAATTGAAGCAGCGAAGCATAAGTGTCTTAAATGACTTACAACAACTAATTAAAAGTGACATAGCAAAATAACTACAAAAAATACTCGTGAAAAAAAATTAAGTGGGCCTCATATAAGACGTCAAGTTAATTTAAAACATCAAGAGTTAATTTATCATTTTTATATCTATTTTATATTTTTTATTAAATATTATTAATTTTTTAATACTTGAATGACCTTGTAGACATTGAAATTTTGTGGACTCTACAAAAAGAGTTTAATTTTGGTTAGAGTTCTCGAGGGCTACTTTACCCTAAATCTAGCTTGATTGCTACTCAACCTAAACTCTAAATTATGCATATATAAAGGGGGAAAATATCCCTTTAAAGAGGCATCTCCAGTATCCTATAAATTCACGGAATATTCACAAAGAGATCAAAGATCTAAAAAATTTCAATAAATTCATGGGATATTCATAAAGATCAAAACCCTCTCTTCTTGATAATCAAATACATCAAGAAGACAAACCCTCCTTTCATGGATATCAAATTCAAATGTTCCTACGTTCAAGAAATATGCTACTAACGGCCCTCAAACTATGGAGAAAATCAAGAGAAAAGAATCAAGGGAGGAACAGATTTGTAACCACAATCGTTTATCAATAAAAAAATTCTTGTTTCTTTATATTTTTGTTTGTGGTTAAAATTTATTTTTCATGAATTGAATTATGTTGGAATCAAATTGGCACGCCCAGTGGGACCAAATCTGCCCTTCATCTCTTCTCTCATAAATCAAATATACAAATCCGTAGCCACAGGATCGTAAAGATGGAAGCGGTACTTTAAGACTCGTCTTTGAGTTTCATCAAGTCTACACTCCGACAAGCCTTGAAGCAAGTGCCATTTGTAGACATTGAAATTTTGTGGACTCTACAAAAAGAGTTCAATTTTGGTTAGAGTTCTTGGGGGCTACTTTACCCTAAATCTAGCTTGATTGCTACTCAACCTAAATCCTAAATTATGCATATATAAACGGGGCAAATATCCCTTTAAAGAGGCATCTCTAGTATCCCATAAATTCACGGGATATTCACAAAGAGATCAAAGATCTGAAAAATCCCAATAAATTTATGGGATATTCATAAAGATCAAAATCCTCTCTTCTTGATAATCAAATACATTAAGAAGACAAACCCTCCTTTCATGGAGATCAAATCTAAATGTTCCTACATTTGAGAAATACACCACTAATAGCCCTCGAATTACGGAGAAATCCATATCCAAATCTTCATACATTCGAGAAATATGCTACTGACGGCCCTCGAATTACGGAGAAAATCAAGAGAAAAGAATCAAAGGAGGAACAAATTTATAACCACAATCGTTTATCAATAAAAAAATTCGTATTTCTTCATATTTTTATTTGTGGTTAAAATTTATTTTCCATGAATTAAATTTTGTTGGAAACAAATTTAGGCTACAAATGATGAGCCCATGTAAATAAGCCCAAGAAATTATTATATTCTAGAGGCCCAAAGGAGTGTCGTGTGTCAAATGACGTGGCATGCCAAGTCCAGTGAAGGAGCCAATAGGACCGTGCCACATGTCAAACTGATGCAACAGGCTCATAAAATAAAAGTTCATAAAAGGCATCACATCACTTAAATCTGATTGGTCAAAAAAAGTTCATATTTATCATGACTCTTCCTTTCCTACAACTATAAATAAGGGCCTCATAATTCAGAAAAAGGACCCCACCCCAGACCTCTAACAAGTAGCAAGAGAAAGCTCGTGGATCAAACGCCACAATTTCTCTAAAAAACTCAAGTATTCAAATCAAGTTCATCAAGATTTAAGATCAAGATCGCAATATTCAAGAACAAGCTCAAAAGCCCTTGAATGCAAACACAAGTCAAGTCAAGTCCCTCAAGTCCGCAAACCAAGTTCAAATTCAAGACCAAGCTCGAAGCCCTTGAATATATATTTGAAAAGGCGAATCAGAGGATTCATAGAGATTGTAACACTCGCATTGAAATCAATAAATTAGTGGCGTATTTCTCAAACGTAGAAGTATTTGGATTTGATCTCCATGAAAGAAGGTTTTGTGAATTTTCTTGATGTATTTGATTATCAAGAAGAAAGGGTTTTGATCTTTATGAATATCCCATGAATTTATTAGGACTTTTTAGATCTTTGATCTCTTTGTGAATATCCTGTGAATTTGTAGGATACTGGAGATGCCTTTAAAGGGATATTTGCCCTCTTTATATAGGCATAATTTAGGGTTTAGGTTGAGTAGCCATCAAATATCCCTTTAAATAGGCATCTCCAGTATCCCACAAATTCACGGGATATTTACAAAGAGATCAAAGATCTAAAAAGTCCCAATAAATTCATGGGATATTCATAAAGATCAAAACTTTGTCTTCTTGATAATCAAATACATCAAGAAGACAAAACCTCCTTTCATAGAGATAAAATCCAAATACTCCTACGTTCGAGAAATACGCCACTAACGACCCTCGAATTACGGAGAAATTTATATCAAATCCTACGTTCGAGAAATATGCCACTGACAACCTCGAATTATGGACAAAATCATGAGAGAAGAATCAAGGGAGGAACAGATTTGTACCCCCATCGTTTATCAATAAAAATTGTTGTTTCTTCATATTTTTATTTATGGTTGAAGTTTATTTTCCATGAATTTAATTATGTTGGAAACAGACCTATAATAATTAATTAAGGTGATATTTAGTAAAACTATAGTTGAAGTAGCTGAAGTAGACATATCATAAACGTCTATTTTACTTTTTTTAATTAAATATTAATAATTTTTGAATACATAAATTACTATAATAATAATAATTAATTAGGGGTAATATAGTAAAATCACTGTTGAAGCAGCTGAAACAGACATGTCATAAATATTTATTTTATCTTTTTAAGATTAAATATTATTAACTTTTTAATACATAATGAGTTATAATAATTAATTAAGGGTGATATAATAAAATCACGAATTAGATAATTTGACTTATAATAATTAATTAGGGTGATATAGTAAAATTACGATTGAAGCAGACATGTCATAAATGTTTATTTTATCTTTTAATTAAATATTATTAATTTTTAATAAATAAATAACTTATAATAATTAATTAGGGGTGATATAATAAAATTATGGAACAAGCAACCTGATGAAGCGTTAAATTGATATCAATTCGAATTATGAATTATAAAACATGAATATACAAAATTAACATATTAACTACCTGATAGTATTTTTTAAAGAACCAAGTCGCACAAAATAATTATGTATATTTTATTCATGTAAATGACAAAATTTGTTGCGCTTTTAAGTTTAGTTCTTTAATCATATGCTAAAGGGTTATCTAGTGATGCATATTTTTTTTATGTAATTTTCAAATAATATACATTACTCTCCTTGTCCAAACTTTTGTGGAATTAATAGTCAATTATATTTTTTAAATAACTGAAGTTTTTAATTATTGTGATTTATAATGCTTTTCTTCTATTCCAATTTAAGAGACACTAATATAATTTTGAGAATCAATCAAATATTTTATATTTTTAAAAAATTTTAAGTTGTTAATTATTGTGATTTATAGTTTTTTTTACATATCTTTTAAAATATATAACAGATTAAATTATTTTTAAATATTTTAAGTTGTTAACTATTGTGTATTCCCACAAAATGGGGTCTGGGGAGGGTAAGATGTACGCAGTCCATACCGCTACCTCCGAAGAAGTAGAGATGTTGTTTCCGATAGACCCCCGGCTCAAGATAAAGAATAGTAAACAAGGGGATGAATGACATAACAGAAATAAGGAATAAGAAATAATAAAATAAAAATCAGAGAAATACGAAATACGAGAAATAAGGACAACACGAAAAGAGAAAATAGGAACTAAGAAATAAAAAATAGGACACCCACCTAGTAGTAACATACACTCACATACCAAAGACATCTATGTACACACTCCTAAGATTACTAATCCGGCTACAATATAAAATTTATTAATAAGGTGTCTTAGGATATTTCTATATCTTGTTTTGAATTATTATTTGCTCATTTAATAAAATTATTTTAGAGTAGAATAAATTTTAATAGTTTTTCACAATTTGTAGTTTTTCACGTTTATGTGAAAAAATATAATTTAAAAAATAATTTAAATTGAATGTTTAAATAAAATTATAACTTTAAATCAATTTGATTTTATATGCAAATATACCTATAACTTAGAAAATCTGTCAAGTTTAAGCGACTGCCTAGATATTTGACCTTACTTAAAATTTTAAGTAATTGCAAACTTCAACCTGGAGAAGGTGGGTGGGACAGGTATGTTAAGTTATACATCAGTGGGACAAGGAATAAATGATCTTCTTGTATAAATTTGGGAATCCTTTGAGCTAGTTTTTGAGTTGTGTTAGACTTCAGATTCATTTAAAAAAAAAAAAATCCTTTGGCAGAATACATTAAAAAAAATAATGTATCCATTATATCTATGTATTATTGATATCTTGTTTAATATGTTTTTCAATTTATGTATAACTAATGCATACTCTATTGTGTATTATGCTATGTATCACTAATATATGGGAAAATTTTGGTATTAGCAACGTAATAAATTATAATGCATGTATTAATATGTGTAAAGACACAATAACTCCTCAAAAAAAAATTTCACATCCTTTTCAATATATTTGTGGAGGATATGTTTTAAAATAATTTTTTTAATTTAAAAATATATAATAAAAATTATTTTTAACACATCAAATCAAGTAATACATAAAAAATAATCTCAGCATAACTAATGCAAGCATTTAGGGGTTGTTTGGTGTTAGGTAGGGGCGGACCCACGTTTAATTTTGGGGTGCTCCGACACCCACTAAACTCGACGTAGATTAGGTATAATTATATAAGAAATATAGAATAAATGGTATAATTTATTAAAAAGTACCCAAAGAACAGACATATGGTTGGGTGTAGTGGCTTAAGGATGTGATTCCCATGTCCATCTTTTCGGGTTCGAATCCTTACAGCTACATACTATTTTTTATAAAAAAATTTAAGCACCCACAACCTTGAATTCCTGGGTCCGCCACTGGTGTGAGGTACTAAAGCAAATAATTTCGAAATAAAATAATAGTTTCAAGATTAAATTTTTTATGATCGTTTGGTTGTCAATATTTAGAACAACTTATCCCGAACTAATAAATAATATTAGGATAAATTATACCACATATTTAATGGTATAACAGTCACATTATAATTTATACTTGAGATAAAACTATAAAATGATCAAATTACCCCTAAATTCATTACAAAATTGGTTGCTGTGGAGTCCATCTTTGAATGAGTCATTGAATGGATCACCATGCCTTCAAAAGCTTCCGGGCCTCTGTTTGGAGGAAATTCAGAAATGTTGGGACTTGACTAAACCTCCCACACAAATTATCACAAAATCAACTTGATATACCTACATGCGAAAACTTACGTATCTTTTACACTATTAATTAGTTGTATATAAATTAAATTATCGTTCGAATGTTGTCATATATCAGACAAAGTATAGGGACTATAATTTTTTAATTATAGAAAAACGAAATTCAACATCAACTTTTTCCTTCCAAATGTGATTTTTGTGAATTGATAAAACAAAAAGTTCTTACTACACAATGAAAAAATTAATTATAAAGTAAGTAGAGAAAAATGTTATAGTAATAATTACCATTTACTGATAATCTGAAAAATATTTTAGGAACTACAAAGACATCTGATTTTGATACACATTATCATTTCAAATTATGCACCTACATCAATTGTAAAAAAAAGGCAGTTCCATGTGTATGCACTCCATGTGTATGCACACATAGTTGAACACACAAAAAAATTATAGGAATGAACATATAAAAATAATTAAGCTAAATAAAGTGAGGGTATCTTCGAAAATAAATAATTTATTCTTAAAAAGAATGCAATACATATTATTTTTTGTACCATAAACTAAACAACCATTAAAAAATAATACCAAGATAACTAATTCCAACATAACTAACTCTTGTATAACTTGTTTTCAAACCAAACAACTCCTTAATGTTTTGCTTCTGCCGAATGGGATATACTCTCTTTGTCTCAAATTACCCGTCCCAAATTTTCAAATTTAATTTTTCATTTTACTTGTATTTTTTCATTAATCAGGAAGAGACAATTTTTTTTTATGTTTTACCCTTTGCATTAATTATTTTTTCTTCAAATTAAAATGTAAACATTATCTAATAGGGGAACTATGTTAAATTAGTCATATTATTATTTTTCTTAATTAATGTGTTATCTTAATTTAGGGCGGGTAATTTGTGACTTAGGGAGTATCTCGAGTCACGGTGTTCAAGTAATGTTAATTCCTTAAATATTTGGCCTTTAATATCCATTTTTGTTTCTTTGTCGTTAAAGACCAGTTGACTTGTAGAGGCGAAAAGTAATCAACCATTCGAGAGATGTTATACAACTTTAGTAGCTGACTGAATTACCACAGATTACCATTCAATCAAACCTTGAGTCAGAGGAGGAGCCAAGATTTCAACAAAAAGGGTTTTATATTCAAAGAAAACTTAAGATTTCAACAAAGGGGTTCATATTCAAAGAAAACTTAATCGAAGGGGGTTTAACACCTACTATAATCACATAAAAAATAACTTTAATCATGTATAAATAATATATTTTTTCATCGAAGGGAGCTCGGCCAAACCCCCGAACAGAAGGCTGGCTCCGCCCCTGCCTTGAGTTGTTTGCTGCTACTGCATTTCAGGTTAGCTCTTACATACTTCTCTCTTTTAGGCAGACTATTTATAAGAGAACAAGGCACTTACCCTTGTTTTATCACGTGTAACCAACATCAATGCCATTTTACGAGGACTAAATAAGCGCATTATGACCTATTTAAAATAAGCGAATTAGTAAAACAAAATTACTACTTATTCATAAAATCAGTTTCAACACTTGATACTCCCTCCGTCCCATTTTACTCGTCCCAAATTAGGATGACACAGCTATTAAGAAAAATAATAAATAACATGGCTAGTTTATCATAGTACCCCTATTAAATGATGTTTACATTTTAATTTAAAGAAAAAATAATTAATGCAAAGGGTAAAATATGAAAAAAAAAAAAAATCGTCTTGTCTTGATAAGTAAAAAGGACAAGTAAAATGAAACACCAGATTAGAAAATTTGGGATGGATAAAATGGGACGAAGGGAGTACTTGTTAGCTATCTTTAATATTTTTATCCAGGCAGGTTAATATTCTATAAACGGAAAAGGCTCAAAAATACCCCTGAACTATCCGAAATAGCTCAAAAATGTTCTTCGTTAGATTTTTGGCTCAAAAATACCCCTCCGTTAAATATTTGGCTCAAAAATACCCCTCCCTCTAATGAAATTCGGAAAAGGATCAAAAATACCCCTGAACTATCTGAAATGGATCAAAAATATCTCTGAACTATCTGAAATGGATCAAAAATACCCCTCTGTTAAATATTTGGCTCAAAAATACCCCTCCCTTAACAAAATTAAATTATTTCGATTATTTCGTTAATTTATATAAAGTTCATCATTTAATTTATATTTCGTTAATTTCTTTAAGTGAAAATTTATATTTCGTTAATTTCGTTAATTTATATTTTGTTAATTTCTTTAAAGATTTAAAAAAATATAAAGTGAAAATACCTTTTTAGAATAAATGTATGTTTATTTTCTAAATCAAATTCAACCAATTTATATTATAATTCAAATACTTTTTTTCATTATCTTATTTTTAAAATTAAAAAAATACTTCTATGTAAAAAAAATTAAAGTATTAGGATCACAAAGTTAAAGTTAGGGTTTAATTCAATCGAAATAATTTAATTTCGTTAAGGGGGTATTTTTGAGTCAAATATTTAAGAGATGGGTATTTAACGAAATTGAATTATTTCAATTATTTCGTTAATTTATATAAAGTTCATCATTTAATTTTTATTTCGTTAATTTCTTTAAGTGAAAATTTATATTTCATTAATTTCGTTAATTTCTTTAAAGATTAAAAAGATGTAAAGTGAAAATGCCTTTTTAGAATAAATGTATGTTTATTTTTCAAATCAAATTCAACCAATTTATATTATAATTCAAATATTTTTTTTTCATTATCCTATTTTTAAAATTAAAAAAATACTTTTATGTAAAAAAAATTAAAGTATTAGGATTAAAAAGTTAAAGTTAGAGTTTAATTCAATCGAAATAATTTAACTTCATTAAGGGGAGGAATATTTTTAAGCCAAATATTTAACAGAGGGATATTCTTGACCCATTTCAGATAGTTCAGGGATATTTTTCATCCTTTTTCGAATTCCGTTAGAGGGAGGAGTATTTTTTAGTCAAATATTTAATGGAGAAGTATTTTTGAGCCAAAAATCTAACGAGAGATATTTTTAAACTATTTCAGATAGTTCAAGGGTATTTTTAAGCCTTTTTCGTTCTATAAAAAATAAAAGTCCATTTCTCTACCTGTAGTTTGAGTGAGCACCAACACCATTCCAATAACTCTGACAGTAAACAGGAAAAAAATGACGTAAATACAACGCTTCACTCGAGAATAATCAGCATGTGGCAAGTACTATTTAACTATAGTGAGCAGATCAACCCGACATTTTAACTAACAGTAACTCGATAAGAAGAGACGTAGCAAAAAGCTCACAGGAATAGGTTTCGGGTCAAATGAAACGACAACTCCAGCAGCCTCATCAATCCTCTGTTAAACACCAATACAAATGAGCAAGTGTAACAATCAAACTCCATACTAGAATAAGCTTTAAGATTGAAATGCTAAAAAGTTTATAATAGCCAAGAATATTATACCTCGAGAATGTAACATGCAAAGATCTGAACTTCAAAATTCACTGAATTTTATTATTTATATGAATATATTGTACATAATTATCTTGTGAAACTTTGCTTCTTGAAAAATGTTATTGAATAGTTAATATGTTTTCTATATTTGTGTTTTACAATCCTTAGAAAAAGCATATGACAAAAATACAAGGTAAGACTGCATACAATGCACCCTTATAGTGGGACCCTTCCTCGAACATCGCACATAGCGGTAGTTTTAGTGCGCCACGCTACCTTTTTTTAAGTTATAATACGAATTGACATCAATCTAACTTGTCACATACATTCAAAATATTGGCGTCCTTTCTACTTCAGGTCAATGACAATCCAAATGCCTTTAAATCTATAACCACATACCACTTGAAAGCAACTCCATATCAAACGAACAACGAAATAAAGGAATGAAAGAAACCATGCATGTACATATTTAACGAACACAAATGGATGGACTACATAGTATAAAATCAAGGGTGTCGGGGAAGATATATTGACATCCAAGAGTGAGGATCAGCCTTTCTTTCAGGAAGACAATATGCAGACTTGACCACAGATTGTGCCATAAAGTAAGCACAGGAATGGGTCATCAATACAACTTGAACTTAAAGCAGCTGTTACGTCCCAAAATAATCCTTAAACGTGACATGCTCCCGCTAACACCACTTGTCAGGAGAACTAATTTTCCATACATTCGCATGATCTACAAACACACATATACAACCCCACATGCATAAAATAATCATTAACACAGAGCAACTATCCAACAAGATACCACTTAGAGTTTTATGAAAATGGCAGTAGTTTAGATATCAAATCTCTAACTCAAGTCCCATTCTAAGTTCATGGAGCATCTAAACAGAGTTACATGAGTTCAACTTTCGGGCATGCAAACCCAATGAAAAGAAATGTAATCTAAAAGATTTAATGCTGCATGATAGCCTTTACGATCAATTGGGAAGGTTCACCTCAGCAATGGAATTCACGCGTAAGAACCGTCAGCCACTAATCTCTCCCTCCGCAACGGTATCTGTAGACATGTAAGTAAGGAGTGAGCTATGTAAATATAACTCAGTAAGATCATCGGCTCGCTGCTTTAAGTACTCCTGGGACAAGTAAGAAAATACAACAATACCAAGAACATAAAGTTATTACACCCGGAACTATATCATAATAAGGTAACCAACGAGGCTCAATAATCCTTCTTCAAGAACCATATATCTCAATACAATTTCATACGAAGCACTTATCACCATTTGAAATCAAAGTAATTAGCCAACACAAGAAGTTTCGGACAACATATACAATATATCAAATATATCAGGAGTATACACAATACTCAGCGGGAGCTTACACAATGTTTAATATCAAATTAACAAGCATACACAATGCTCAAGGGAAACATCCACAATGTCCCATATAAAATCAACAAGCATACACAATGCCCCAAAGGAATTAAGAAGCATACACAATGCCCCAATCTCACAGTACACAAGCATATAACATCACGAAATAATTTATAAAAGGAGAATTAGTATTCTTAACATAAAGTATATGCGACCGGCCTTAAAGACCGTTGATTCTTCCAAGCACACGCTCGTCCCAACACATGGAACGGACAGATAAAATATATTTTTAAAATAAATTTGAAAAGCAAGCACCAAAGCTTAAAGTCTCACTTACCTCGCTAACAACAAGTTCTCCAACCTCACTATGCATAGAACATCAATCAACTAGCCTCCAATGGCTTCAATCTACGCAACAATATTAAATAACAATATCAATTCTATTATTCGTGATCAAGTCTCAACATCGCTAACTTTTAAATTTAGACTTAAATCTTAATATCTCACACCTTAACCCATGAATTAAGGATAATCTAATAAGGAAAGGCTGTCAAACAAAGAATTTCAAAATACTAGCCAATGATTTTTCTCATCAATATCTACTGATTGCCTCATCATGAATATTCCCTAATGATTTGTTGTATTAACAACAGAAAATTGAAATAGCATGTGTAAAGAAAATATACTTTATGCCCAAAGTTACATACTTTGATTCCTTTTTTTCTATATATTTTTCCCACTGCCTAATTAGCATTAACCAATGTTAATTCTTTCACTACAGTAATAGCCACCCACCCATGAGATCTCCAATTTACAAATTATGTCCAATATCTCTCGATCATACATGGAAACTTTTTTTTTCTCTCCTTTTCTTTTTTCCGACAAGAACGTTACCACTATATAAAATTAATTTAGGCGAAAGATAGAGAAAATCTCATACCTGAGAGTTAATCTCTATCAAGCTACCTTTCTATGTTGCTTTGCTTCCTTCTCTAGAAGGATGGAATAAAACCAAATAGCCCTAAAGTTCTATTTGTAGTGTTTCAGTCGTGAAACTGAAAGAAAAGATTAGACCTTGACAAAGCAACTTATAATTGGCCATGAGAGAAAATGGGCTCTTTTAAATAAATACCAACGAAGTCTAACCCTGAGCTTTTTTAATTATCATGGCAAAACATAATCGTATTGAAAACTGTGTTCTTTTAGATTGTAATGACACTTTTTCATCTGCTGAAGTTAATAATGGTATTCGTGGAATAAAAACACAAGCATTTTTTAAATCACCACTGGATATTGTAGTGCTAATAATATGAGTTTTGAAGTTGTCGCATATTAATCTTGTTCCATTGCATAAACCTTCTGAAGGATTCAGATTTCATGATAATATGGTAGGGCAATTTCTTTTTAGAGATAATTTGTAAGGGGGTAATCCAGCAGGGTTTAAAGTATGCATAAAATCCTCATATTCACTTTGATCTTTTGGATCAAAAGTTCCATCAATAGCGACATACACCTTTGCGTTAGTTGGAAATTGAGTAATTAACATTTCATTTATTTAATCAACAAAGTCATTTTTTGTTGTTAAAATAGCACGGAATATAATGAGATGTATATAATTTAGGGTAAGTAACTTTAAACAGTGCATGTAACGAATCTTTTTCTATAGTGAAAGGAATAATTAAAGATTATGGTATTTTAATTTTTCTTTGTGAATTTTGTTTTTCATTTCCATTACCAATTCTCATTAGATAATCACAAAAAGTAGGATTTGTTTGTGCGCGCATATTTTCTGATAACTGTAATTTGTGAAGCCATTTTCAAATGTCAGAACACAGTAAATTCTCACGAACAAAGTCTTCTCTTTTGCCACTATGAACAACAGGCAAAATTTGTCTAAAATCACCACTAAACATAATAACTTTCCACCAAAGAGAACATTTATTTCCATTAAATCATTTAGAAGCAAATTTAATGCTTTAATCATTTGTTTTTTTGCCATTGAGATTTCATCCCATACTATTAATTTTGCATCACGAATTAAAGATGCTAATGAACTTTGTTTGTTTATATTACAACTTAAATTTCCATCAATATTTATAGGCAATTTAAAGCGAGAATTAACAGTGCGACCTCCTGGAAGAAGTGAGACCGACACACCTAAACTTGTAGTTGTTAAAGCTATAAATCCTCTATGTCTTGCAGTAGCTAAGAAAGCACGATATAGAAAGCTTTTACCTGTTCCACCGGGTCCATCAATAAAAAAGGCACCTAATTTATTTGAGAGCACTTTATTAAGAATTGTATTGTAGGCAATCTGTTGCTCATTGTTTAATTTATTTTGTAGTGATAGATCTTCATTACTAACGGTAATATTTCTTTCAAAATATACCCCGTTTGCTTCTTTTTTCATTGGAGATGCTTTGATTTTTTCAGAGATTAAATAGAACTCATTATTGTCACAACCCATTGAGTAAAGGATATCATTAATATGATTTTATACTTTATAACGAATTGTTAGTAAAGACAAATTTTTATGTCGCTTATAATCTTCTGATAAAGGGCCTTCAAATTTTTCCCACAGTTCTTTAGGGTTAATTGGATTGCAATAAGTTAATAGCATGGCAAATAAATATCTTAAACTACATGGCATTTGATAATCAGCTGGCTCAGACAAACATTCTATCAAGTTATTATCACATAGTAATAATTCTCGCTTTTCAGCAGATTCTCTGAATGTAGTGTAGTATTTACCATCTACAATTAGTAAATCTTCATATGATTTAGGTCCTCTGACATTCATAAGGAGTAATCTCAAATAATATCTTTCTCCTTCAGTTGGATGGCATGTTTCAATACGATCAATCGCATTTCCTTGTTGGCGACGTGTTCATATTTTATATGTTGTTGACCAGAAAAAATGTTTAGGAAATTCTCGATATAATAAATTGAGATCCTTAGCTTCTTTATGTATTGTATTCATGGTGAAAAATTTAGTTAGCATAGTTTTTTTAATCATTGGGTTGTTTATAAGCTTAGCAATATTATCGATTTTTTTGAAAGAAACAAGTTGTTGTCAGTTAAGATAGAGCTGTAAATGGTAAATGGAAGGATTCATTTCACTGATAGAAAAATCAAATATGCGCCACGCAGTTTCAGGTGGTGAAACCCATCTAGCTGACTGATACTCTTTCATTTCACCTATTTCTGCAGTTGTGTTATCACCATGTAGCCGAAATATAATGTTATCATGCCCTTTACATATATATTTGTAAATATATTTAACAATCTTGCTATCAAAATATATTTTTACGTTGATGTGACAATTGAATTTACAAAGTACAACCCATGAATTATCAAGGAGGTGATTTCCAATTTGTATATATTTTCCTATATTTCATCTTTTATAAATTGGGTAAGAATTTTTGCCTTTACAAGTTTGTTCCAAAAAAATCTTTTGGATAATTAAATTTGCAAAAACCTTTCTTTTTCATGCAAGGACATGTTGGATTTAATTCAACACAAGGACCGTGTATCATATGTAGAGTAACAAGCTCATATAAATTTAGATTTATTTTAGAATCTGATAATTCAGCATAAACGAATTGGTCATATACTTCGGATGTCAGTAGCTTATATTTCTCCTCAAGTATAATAAGAAAATGAGCATGAGGAAATACTCGTTTCTGAAATTCTATTGTATACATAAATGCGGTAACCTTACCAAATATATGTCTGCGAAATATATCCTTTTTTAGTTCTTCTAGTTTTGCTTGAAATATTCGGCAGATTTGATCTGATCTATTTTGAGCTTCATCAGTTGGGAGCAAGTTTTGTTTGATTTCAGGCCAAGAAAGATTGCAGGTCATTGTCAAGAAGATATCAGGCTTTCCAAAACGCTGAACCAAAGTCATAGCATCCATATATCAACGCAACATATCTCTAGGACCACCCGTGAAACTAAGGGGAATCATCCTCTGCTTACCTACTCGAGAAGCTTCCCTTTCACCGCGACGCAACACATCTAAAAGTCCTCCAAGCACATCAGTTCTAAATAAATCTTGATTTAAAGAAGCAAAATTCAGTCTCTGAATTTCAATTTTAATCCATTCATCAACGATGTATTGCTGAAGTAATCTACCAGAATGCAACAATATATCAGCGTCGTTTCTTATTTGTAATTTGTAACAGTAATACTTACGGCAAGAAACCGTGTTTCTTTTTCGTTTATTTGTGTATAATTTCATCTTCTAAGCCAAAAAATTCATCAATTGAAGTCATGTTTTTTATGCTTAGTTGTTGATCACATCCACAGTATCCTTGTAATATATTATAGTCAGTTCTAGGATTAATTTTTTCAATACCGCATTGTCAACCGCTTTTTCCATAAGAAAATAATAACGGACATTTTATTGGATCATAACGGCCGTAGTAATAATTTATTAATCGACTGCTATTACTTTTAGTGTATATCCAAATATACAACAACAACAACCCAATATATTCCCACCTAACGGGGTCTGGGGAGTGTATATCCAAATATGAGGAGTAGAAATATAATTAGTAATATCCTGTTCAACCCATATTCCAGCAACTTCTAATGTGGCCGGTAAATTATTTATTCGTTGATTTAGACCAGTGCCACATTTAAGCGCAATGTAGAACTTTGAAAGTTGTGAAATATCTATTAAAGATTTTTAAAATATTAAGTACGGGTTAATTTGTAATATTTCCATCAGATTTTTTACAGTATATTCATTTAATTTAGGTGAACAAGCCATTCGATTTTTCAATTTAGCTGAAATCAAGTCCTTTATGAAAGGATACATTTTTCCCTTAACACGAAAAGTATAAATACCTTTATTTTTGTATGATAACTCTTTAACATAATTCACTCCAAGTGATGTAAATACAAATATATTATTATATGTTCTTACGTAAGTTTGAAAATATTTTACCTTTTTTGGTATTTTCAAGATAAAAGCTTTTTTTAATTCTGCAGAAATTTCATGGAATATTAGTTTAATAGCACCTTTGCTACAACAAAAACCAAATGGCTCATATTCAAATCGTCTTGCACCACAGAAAATACACATTGAAACAGATTTTTAAAGAACGTAAGTCGTAGATGATTGTGTTATTGTTGAATAGTTAATGTGTTGTTCTGCAGTATTTGATGTTGAAGCCTTGCTCAAACTGAGGTAACGGATTTTTTAACGGAATAGGAGATTGATCATTTAAATTAATAGAAGTGGTCGAATTCCTAATAAGGCTTTACTAGTTCGCGCTCTAGCTAACAAAACTTCTTATCGGCTTGCATTGTTCTGTATAGTTCACGACGTCTTCTTTTTTTATCGACATGTGTTTTTCCAGAACATAAATGTATTTGATTGTTTTTATTTGACATTGTAATATTTATTTCGCAACAGTATGACGTAAGTAGCTAAATATAAGCCAGCACACAATTAAATATAAAGTGAGATATTCATCATATTTATTTCTCGACAGTATGATGTAAGAGCAGGCAAAGTTAAAATATAATGTAACAAAATATAAGCCAGCACACAATTAAATATAAATTTGGTAACGAAAGTAACACCTAGTAGGCAGAGCACGACATAATAGCATGGATAAAGAACGACCACCACAAAACTGAAAGCACAAACAGCAGAAGGCAAATGAAAAACGCAGGTCAGTACATAGTTAACATTCAGCCATAATGAATAATGAAGTTTAGAACAAAATTTCAGGTAAATACACAAGCAACTGAGGTAAGCAGTACATATTGAAACTCCTATCTTTCAAGTGCTACACTACTAATCAACCTGATATAACGACGGAATATGGCTGCTTTTCATAAAACATGTGGAACTTAAACATATGGCTACTTGTCCTAAAAAGTCCGGCCTTAAAAAGGGCAAATGGGGTGCATCACCATTAGGAAGTTCTTCCAAATTCAAAAAGAAAACTGAAAAGATCACAAAACAAGGAAGCAAAACAGATTAACAAATAAACATTCACATTACACAACAACAACAACATCCAAGTGTAGTCGCACAGGTAAAGTCCAAAGAGGATACTAAGTCAATCTTATCTCCACCTTTGTGGAGGTAGGGAGATTGTTTCAGATATGTCAGCACAAATAACGAAAAAGAAAAGCCAACAACAGATTAATAATAGGCTAACTGGAGCATAAGAGACAGGTAATAATAATCAAAATTGGCGGAGAAGAAACTACGTGATGATACTGAATCTACTGGGAAGAACAATGCGGGCACGTATTAGCCTGCATATGTTTTGCTCCTTGTAAAATCATTGTATAATATACATCATGACCCACTATGTAACAGGTAGTATGATTCTAATTTTTAGAATGTTCACTATTTGATACATTCCACCTGCTCACTATTTGATACATTCCACCTTAAAATGGTTCAACAATTAATGTATTCACGAAATTCTCTAGTGGAGCACAAAGTTAAGCTCTTTTCCCCAATTTTAGCTATTAGAAAATGTGCAGAAGCTATTGAATATGTGACAACAACACTAAATTAATCTTAAAACGTATCTATTTTCTGTGAGTATTTTTCATTTTCTATGAGGTCAGTTAGGTCCCATAATTGCACTTGTAGTTGCGTTCTATCAATATAATTTCTTTTTTACTTGTCTTAAAAAGTCTGGCCTAAAAAAGGACAAATGGGGTACATCACCATTAGAAAGTTGTTCCAGCTATTCTGCTTTCAAGAGTAACTTTATACACAATGTAGCATATAAAGGTATGTTAATCATGCAGAAATTCATCATAAGGTATGTAACAGTTAAATTTTCCTTTCATGGAAATGCACTCCAATCTTCACCAACCAAAGCAGCCGCGATAAATTCTTCCAAATACATAAAGAAAGCTTAAAAGATCACAAAACAAGGGAGCGAAACAGATTAACAAATAAATATTCACATTACGCAACAACAACAACAACCAAGTGTAGTCCCACAAGTAAAGTCCAAACAGTATACTGAATAAGGAAACCTTACCTCCACCTTTGAGGAGGTAAGGAGGTTGTTTCAGACTAAGTTGCTCGGACTCTCCAAAAATGTTGTCGCACCCGTGTCGGACCCTTCAAAAATACGCTATTTTTGGCGGATCCGACACGCACCCATAGACATTTTTGAAGAGTCCGAACAACTTAGGTTTCAGATATGTCAACACTAATAACGAAAAGGGAAAGCTAACAGAAGATAAATAATAGGATAGCTGGGGTACATGAAACAGTTAATAGTAACAGAAATTGGAGGACAAGGAACTAAGAGATGATACTAAATCTACTGGTTGATTGTAAGTTGGTGCAACTTTCTGGTTGGGCATCCACCAACAAAAGCCAAATCACATTTATCATTAGAAGTTCAACAACACAATGGCTGGTCACACGGTCTAATTTTTAAAATTTATCATGAGCCAAAAGATTTACACTTAATTGTTATTTTATCTCGAGTAAAATACCAGACTGCTGATCATCTCTGAACTTAGGGCCTGAAGAAATTTTCTTACTCAAGCCTCCAAATACTTGTTTTACTATGATTCCTTTTTTTCAAACTCAACCAACAACTCCTCTTGGCTGAGAGCACTTGACTTAATCAACCACTCTACACCTCAATCCTACTATCCTCGAATAGTTGTTTGTAATTAAATCCTTTATGCTCATTTTGCTGCATTCAGGCTCATTTCATTCCAAAAGAAAGTTCTCCACTGAAGATGTTAAAAAACTTAAGCTATTTAGTGCTGAAATCAAGCTTCCCAATGTCCAGCTAGTTGCAACTTCTGTCAAATAGTCACTTCACATTTACACTGTTTCTGTCCATGTAAGACAGGCATTATACGGACAGTTATTCCACTCAGTCAACAAACTACAACCGTAGTCTAAATGAAGACCTAAAAATCTCACAACTAACCTTTTTCATGTACAAGTACCAACAACATACTTACAGATGAGGAGCGCAGTGTGTACGCAGACCTTACCTTTTCCTTAAAAAGGATGAGAGGCTGTTTCCGTTAGAAACTCGGCTCCAGACAGATGGAAAAAATGAGAACCATAACCAGTAAGAACAACATGAAAATACAATAATGGAGGCTAGGGAAACAACCAATAGTTCATGTGCAAGTAGAAAAAGCCAAAACTTCAATTAACCAAAAAGGAAAACAAAATTTCTGGAAAAAGCTCTCCTTGATCTTGCTACCAAAATATCGATATCACTTGTTTTCGGAAAATGAAATGGACTTTAAGCGATGAAACGAATGAGTTACAAAGTACATTGTGACCTTCGATACGGAGAGCAAGCTTCTGTAGAACACATGACATTTATGGTGAATCCTACATTAGAATAGGAAGCGAAAATTGAAGACAGTATAAGAATAAGCTCAAAATCAACTGTCGCAATATTTTTTAGGTTAAAATCCAAGGGACAAATTTGTGTATAGGCGTAAATCGAAAGCAGATAAAACCTTAACAGTTGGACCAAGGATGGCTGTGACCTCTCACATAATGAATAATGAAGCTTAGAACAAAATTTCAATTAAACAGCACACATTGAAGCTCCTATCTTTTAAGTACTATATTACTATTGACGTTATATAAAGACGAAGTAAGGTAAGCGCAAAATTTTCGGTGAATACATGAACTGTAAAAGTGAAAAAGGAATACATTAAAGCGTGTATCACTGAAGCAACTATGGAGTTTAAAAACCAGCCAACACACTGCTGGTAGGAAGAAATGGGAAAATCATAGCA
>NC_061111.1:122783930-122804563 GCF_002878395.1 Capsicum annuum
TCATTATATTCCGTGCTATTTTAACAACAAAAAATGACTTTGTTGATGAAATAAATGAAATGTTAATTACTCAATTTCCAACTAACGCAAAGGTGTATGTCGCTATTGATGGAACTTTTGATCCAAAAGATCAAAGTGAATTTGAGGAATTTATGCATACTTTAAACCCTGCTGGATTACCCCCTTACAAATTATCTATAAAAAGAAATTGCCCTATCATATTATTATGAAATCTGAATCCTTCAGAAGGTTTATGCAATGGAACAAGATTAATATGCGACAACTTCAAAACTCATATTATTAGCACTACAATATCCAGTGGTGATTTAAAAAATGCTTATGTTTTTATTCCACGAATACCATTATTAACTTCAGCAGATGAAAAAGTGCCATTACAATCTAAAAGAACACAGTTTTCAATACGATTATGTTTTACCATGATAATTAAAAAAGCTTAGGGTTAGACTTTGTTGGTATTTATTTAAAAGAGCCCGTTTTTTCTCATGGCCAATTATATGTTGCTTTGTCAAGGGCCAAATGTTCTAATAACGTCAAAGTACTAATAAGACCTCCTATAGTCGATAATCATGATGATTGCTGCACACCTAATATAGTATACAATGAAATTATTGTTAAAGTTTTTTCCTAAGTTGAACTGTAGACATTTTTTCACTTTAATCATACTGTTGAATTTGTTTTATTTTTTTTACGTATATTATTTATTGATATTTGATACCATCAGGTTGATTCAAAATGGCACAACGATTTACCATCAATGAAATAACTCCTACAACTACTGACTGGACTTGTAAAGTTCAAGTGATTGACAAAGGCCGACAGCGAGACAGTCAACACGGAAGTAAAATATATCAGCTTTTGATTCTGCAGGATGAAGAGGTACTTTAGATTGAAAATACAACTGAAAATTTCAATTTTTTTTAATAGGTTATATAAAATTAAGCAAATGTTTGAACAAAATATATTACTTTATACCCACTTACATTTTCGCTGTTATAATCTTTAAACTGATCATGTTTACTATTTCGTGCACATGTGCAAAAAAATAAAATGATATATTATTGTGCAGGAAACACAAATTCAGTGTATTATATTTGGAACGGATATAACACATTATGCAAATTTGCTACATCTTTTTCATACCTACTTGCTATCCATTGCAAATGTTAAGGAATCAAACAATGCATATCGCAGATCAATTAGTGACTTCATTTGGATAATCGATAGAAACACTATTGTTGAACCGATTGAAGAACTAGATCCGGCAGAAAGTCCACTACCATAACCAACAAAACTTGCTCTGACATCGTTTGAGAACTTTGACCGTCATCCTGATGCACATGAATTTGGTGCTACAACAATTACTGTATTATTTCTTTCTGTTACAGTAAAATTAGTTTAGCATGATTTATTTACAAGGACTTTTTGTTGTAAGATGTTCTTGCCATGGTACTGAACTTCTGGCCACCAACGTAAAATTCGAGACTTCATTATAATGGATCAAAGGTCAATATACCATTTATTTTGCTTTACAGTTTTCATATAAGTCTGCTTTGATTGTGGTGTGAAAATGACATCAAATCTCTTCAAATATTGTAGCAATCAAATTTATCAGCTAAATTGTTTTGCACATTCATTTTCCTTTCATAATTTTATTCTGTTCCATGCATTGTTTGCTCCATCATTTCATGCAGCCAAAAACTTACCACATTTACACACGGGGAGAAGTTCATTGATCATGATGGAGCTAAAATAGTGGAAGAAATTGATCAATATCCAATCATCCTTGCAAGAAAAATTGCAAAATCAAGGCCAGGTAAATGCATATATCAACGTATTTTAATCCTATTTTTCACAACTAAATTATCATTAAATTATAAAATTCAAACTAACTGTCCATTACACATAGGATTGACGACAAGATTTGCAACAACAATTCATATTGATCCTCCATATCCGCAGGTTGCTGCACAGAGAACATGTTATTTTTCTTATAAAAAAAATTGTCATACATATCATCAACGGACACACAAAATATATATCTCACTGTATTTTTACTTGTAGGATCGAAACAAACAAGCAACAGTTGATCGCATACAGGAAAAAGAGTACAACTCCATTAGGATCTCTGCAATTCACTCCTTTCCAGGATGAAATTGTGTCCGTTGCCACTGCCCAAGAACAACCCTTGGTAAAAACATTAGTAAAGTCCATATTACATTGCATTAAATTTGCCTTTACAGTTTGCAACTACATTATAAAATATATTACCTCTTACATTTCTCAAATCAGATCTTCTACATGAAAGCTGCAATTTTATTATCAAATGAACCGCAACAATTCGTTGTTTTAGCTTGCTCAGACTGTAAACAAGTCTACATCAGGATTCACACTAAAAGAAGATTTCACTGTACAATTTGTCATCGCCTGGAAGATCTTGTTTCAAAGTACAATTCATATCTTACATATTGTATACATAATTATTCATAATCTTAAATTCTCATTCATTTAACAAATATTATCCTAACAATTTTTAACTATTGATGTCAGTTTGAAGTTACTGTTGTAGACAACAGTGGTTCAATAGCAGGACTTATCACAGATAAAACTGCTGAAACAATGTTGCAGCTCAACTCAGAAGAAGTTTATTCCATTCAGGCAATCGAGGTACCTATTAAAATTAACTCAAATTAACTAGAAATTATTTTCCAATTTAAACTATACATTTAAACAATTCAATTTTCCTTCCAGAAATAAATATTGCCATTGGCATACGTCAAAGCACAAGTAACTGGCAAGAAGTTCAACATCCAGGCAAAAAAAACCTTATCTGAAAAGCATGGATGGTGGTACTCCAAAGTTGATTATTGTGTCATTCGTGGAAAATAAACCTTCAATAACCACCGAGAGCACTGGCAAGAGAAAGATGTATGAAACTAGCACCACAAGTTCCTCAAATCACATGTCAAGTAGTTCCCATCACAAAATAATACAGAGGTGAAAACGCCGCCTCTGAAAAGCTGTCGCAAGGTATTTCAACCAATTGAAATATAATTTCAGTGTTTTGCTTAAGTTTTACTTGACTATCACTATTTCACTTTCCTTCCAGTGAATAATGTTTTGTGCCCTACTTTTGTGATATCATTGGAGCCGCACTTTAAAGCATCCTAACGAATGTTACTGCAACTCTTTCTGCTGTCCACCTGAACAAGGTATTCAATCTCTTTTTTACTTAATACAGAAATACGTGTTTTTCGATTACCCTACGAATTGATTTAACCGTGCCTTTTATTTGCCTGTTGGTTATGAGAATTTTATTTTTAAAATGTACATGTCCTAGCCGTAGAAGTAGATTATGTTATACTTGTTATCCTTCGTAAATTTCACTTGTGAAATCATAGTGTGAGTGGCAGGGATATCTTTCTTTTTGCTCATCTTTGTCTCTGCAAACCCCAATTTCAATTACAAAATTAAAATCTTTTTCAGTTTTTCTTAGGTATTTATTTATTTTGCTGTAATTTGGTTTCTTTTTTGCTATTTTTAACTAAGATTGATTTAAGAAAGATTATAAAGGAAGGATCTTTGTAACATCTGCGTACACTTATTATACCCTTTCGGTTATGTTGTTATGCTGATTATTATCATATACTATAGATTTGGATATTGTGTCTGCACATGCTTATTTTTTAATGTTGGCAAATCGCTAATTGTAGTTTGAATGTGTTTATGGATTACTAAGCTTTATTATTAGTAATTTGTTGATGTGGTATTACCATTTGCCGTAAAATCCTATTGAAATTAACTATTTCGCGAATCAGACTACTGAGGAATTGTAGAGAGATTCAACTGAAGAAGACGAGGAGAGAAATAGCTAAGCTACTAAAGACTGGTCAGGAAGCTACTAATCGAATTTGGGTATAAAATGAATTTTGTTTTGCTTAAATTCCTCAATTAATGTTGATATCATTTGTGCAAAAGGCTGTGTGTATGCATTTATATACTGAAAGGTTACTAAGTATTTTGATAGATGATTTTACAGTGTGATGAGCTTGATTCTGTTGTTTGCTAATTATAATAAGTAACTATGAGCGATATAGTAAAATCACGGATTGAATATTCTTAATTTTTCAATACATAAATGACTTATAATAATTAATTAGGGTGATATAATAAAATTATGGTTGAAGCAGGAGATTCCTAAATAGCTTGCCTATAATAATAATACTTAGGAAAGTTCTGCACCTATCTCGGACAAGTAGGGATGGCAATGGGGCGGTGCGGGTTTTAAGTTATGCGGGACGGTGCGGGTTTTAAGCTACGCGGTGCGGTGCGGTTGCGGGGCGAGTTAAAGTAAGTTTTTTTTTTAAATGGTGCGGTGCGGTGCGTGTTGCGGGTATATGCGGGTTTAAATTAAAAAAGCTAAAAATTAGTATTATTCTCGTAAATATACCTAAAATTATATGTATTCTTTACTTAAATTTTTATGATACTTAAAACGATGTGTATAAGACTACAAATAAATAATTTTATAGTTTTTTTAATATCTCTATTCATTTTAATAAAAATATGATATTCGATCATTACTTGTACACGTGATACTTTTTGAGAATTTCTTAGTGAAAAGTGATATAATAGAAATTAATTATTATTTCCTAGTTGTAGATTTGAAAATATTATGATTTTTAATGGAGTTACAAATTTTTCAAAAAAAATAAAAATAAAAACAAAAACATGGGGTGGTACGGTGCGGTGCGGGTATGAGTGTGGGGCGGGTTTAAAGGTGATGCGGTGCGGTGCGGGTATGCGCGGGTATGAGTGTGGGACGGGTTTAAAGGTGATGCGGTGCGGTGCGGTTTTAAAACTTGCGGGTTTAGAAAAAACCCGCACCGCAACCGCACCGCACCGCACCATTGCCATCCCTTCGGACAAGTAGTTCAATCTGAATTCTTACTCTTAAATAATACTCCCTCCGTTTCATAATAAATGAATTGTTGGATTTTGGCACACATATTAAGAAAAAAACATTAAAGACATAAATTTAACACAACTTTTCATTTTTACCCAAAAAAAAAAAGAAAAAACTGACCTAGTAATCCTTTTCAAAAGTTAATTGGTTGTCAAATCATAAGAGCAAATGTGGAAAAAGATTCAATGATTCACTTATTTTGAAACACCAATAAATATCCCAACAATTCACTTATTCCGAAACGGAAGGAGTATTAGAATTAGTAATATTATATCATGATGGGCTTTGAACCATTTGAAGGAACATACTCTATAGAACTTGTGATTTTTACCAAGTGATGTAACAAAGCTAATAAAGTAGAAGTAATACTATTCAACTTGGTAAAAGTTACTAATCAGTAATGAATTACAAAAAGTTACCAATCTTGTTTACCTTTAACTAAGATTAAGATGGTTCAAGAAAACACTGTTCCTTGAGCTTGGCCATGTTCCAATTCCTGGCTGGAAAACCATTAATTCGTCTGAATTGCATGACCAGCAATTGCATCAAAGGGGATTGGATGAATTATTTATAGTAAGTTACATAATACAAACTGATACATAATTTCTGCTCCTGAAAATCCTATAACATTAAAGAGTGCGCCGAATATTCATTCAGCTTAACTTTCAAAAGTAAGCCACAGATGAAGTTGTGTAGATAGAGTTGATACACACAGTGAAATAGTTATAACATATTCGCTTTTTCCATTTATGAATTGAGCTGAAATTACTTTTAAATTGTTGCTCCTTCACAGGTAAATATGTTAGTTAGCTTTTCTATGTGTTCTTTGTAATATAACGAATGGACACTTCACTACGAGTGTAAAAGATTTATCTTACTGTACTACAGAACAGATTTTATGGTAAGATAAAATGGCTGCCTTCCAAGTTGATGAAAATTAGACCATCAATTAGTGAGAATTCACATAGTTGAATCTAACTTGCGACATAGTAGTTGGGTTTTTCCAATCCACAATAATCTTACTTTGGCAATTCTATCTCCGTAATTTGAATTTTCCTGGATGCTTATCACGCTAATCTTACAGTCTGCATTCAATTCCCTATAAAGAGCTAAATCTTACAATCCGCATTCAATTCCCTATGAAGAGCTAAACTCAACACCCTGCTACTTTTTGGATGGTCATTTGGGTGATTTCAAAATTTACCTGCTTCCATTTCAGTTTATTGAGAATATAGGATGTCTTCTTTATAACAAGGTGGGAATTGGAATTTTCACCAACAACTAACAAGGTGAAATTAAAGTTTAGATAACCAACCAACTAAACTACTAAAATTTATCGAAGTGAATTGAGTTACATAAACATTCATTCATTTGTGAAAGCTTCTAAAATAAAAAGAACACTTCGGTTTAATAAAACTATTAATTACCAATATGGTTTTGAATGTTACCGATTAAGCTTATCAATATTTGTAGATATTAGAGTTTTTAGATATACCCTTTGCTTTATTTGTTTTATATTTTCATTTGGGGTTGTGCTAAAGATAAGAAATCTACTGAAACATGAGTGGAAAATGATGAAACCTGTTGATAGTCTTGCACACCAAGTGATGTCTTAGCACCAATTGAGGTCTTCCCCATTGCAGTAGTAAGACTAAGCAAATATTTCGGGATTGTCTTGTATTCAAGCTTATTGTGTGATAATCTCATATACCCCTGAGAATTTGTGATTGCAATTTGAACTTCATAACATAAATGCTAAACAAACTGACTGCTCCAACTTGCAACATCACATAACAAAGGTAAATGATGAAACCTGTTGATACTAAATGAAATACTGAAACTTAACATAAATAAGAAACTCCGGCTGCCACTAAAAGTAATAATAGTAGAAAACTCCCATGGTTTCCGTTTCTTCCCTATCTTGTATCTGCATTTTTTAAACCTTTGCTTTCCTTCAACTAAAAAAGGGAAGCCCGGTGCACTAAAGCTACCGTTATGTGCGGTGTCCAAGGAAGGACCCCACCACAAGAGTGTATCGTATGCAGCCTTACCTTGCTTTCTGTTAGAGGCTGTTTCCAAGGCTTGAACCGGTGACCTCCTGGTTACATGGCAGCAACTTTACCGGTTACTCCAAGGCTCCCCTTCTTTGCTTTCCTTCAACTGATCTTAAAAATTTCTGGTTCACTTTTGATTCCTCTGATAATTTTAAAGATTTAAATTTTCCGTTGTTGTAATTTTGTTTGACTTGAGCAGTAAATCTTGAAAGTTGGAAGCTGTGACAAAGTTCAGGTCTTGCTCTCTTAGTACCTAAGTGCTTCACCAATTCTGTCAATTTCTGAAAAAAAAAAACTAAGGATTTTATTCATTTGGGGCTTTAAGAAAGAGTCAGCTTTTATACCTTTTGACTACCCAACTTTGATTTTGTGATTTTTTTTTTTTTAATTAATAATGGACTGTCATCTAGTAGTCAGTATGGAAAAATCCCTTGTACCAATTAAACACTTGCCAGCACAATATACTTTTTCTGGAGACGCAACTACTGCACATATGGAGGACAACCAGTAATCAAAGTTATGGAGGGAATGGAATAAAGCAGATACTTTCACACAGGAAATCAGCCTGTTCCAAAGAACTTTAGCCCCTCCAATTAACCAATTAACTAATATCAGGGAACCAACCTCAATTACAATCTTTTCAATATGGTACTGTCACATTCGCAAAAAAAAGTAGTTCAACACTGATATAACATAACTGTGTTTGCTTCTTCACCAATACTGAAAATGTTCAACTCTTACACAAAAACTTCAACCAAAAAATGACGTTACATTTTGCTACACATTCCTGTTAAACTTTCCATTTTCACGTATAAACTGTTCTTCAAAATACTGGTTCTTTTCAATTTTATTGTGCAACAGGTTTCATTTCAGGCCAAGGATGCATACCTTTTTGTTATCTATGTAAATACGATGTATATAACCTCTTGTAAAACTTGGCTTCATGATAAATACTATGTATGAAGTAAATAGTTTGTCCTATACATTGATGCATTAAAATTTATTTTTTCTTTATTATTTTCTATTATATAGAAGAGGTGGTTTCGACCACCTCTTATCCAATTACCAAAATATCCCTTTACTCCCACTTAATTATATATATATTCCAATATATAATAATTTTATTGTATCATCATAATGATTTAAATATTTAATATAATCTATTAATTTATATTAATTAACTATAACTACATATTGAAAGTAAATTTTATTTATTTATTTATTTAATTGACTATTATGTTCAAAACTAATTTGTTACCACAAATCACAATAATTAATAACTTAAAAATATTTAAAAAACATATAGAAATTTTATTGACTCTCATTATTTTAGCAATGCCACATAAATTGAGATAAAAGAAAAAGTACTGCAAATCATAATAATTAGCAATTTAAAATATTTAAAAGATATATAAAATTTTAGTTGACTCTCAAAATTGTATCGAAGCCACATAAATTGAGACACGAGGAGTAAATATATTATTTGATAATTACGTAAAAATTATTATAAATCACAATAATTAACAATTTAAAATACTTTTTAAAAAATAGATAAAAGTTCTATTCAACTCTCAAAATTTTATCGGTGCAGCATAAATCATGACAAAATAAAAAATTATCTAAATTAATTGCAACTAAATATTTAAAGTAAATCAATTTTATTATTTTAATTGACTTTTATATGGAAAATTAATCTTTTTATTTATTTATTTATTTTAGTAAATTTAAATTTTAAAATTATTTTTTTCTTATTTAGAAATACTAATATTTAAACTTAACTTTAAATTTTTAAAGTACAAAATTAATAAATTTAATTTAATAAAAGAAATTTTTAATGAATATTTTCTTAGAATTTGTGTTGGGTTAATATGTATCAAGTTAAAAAGAAATAAAGAAAAATATATAGTAAAATTTTATTATTGTGAAAGATAAATATAATGCACTATCCAATAATATTTAATAATATTATATTTTGCATATGCAAATATAGCATTTCATATTTAATTAATATACTATTTCGGTGAATTATCGATGATTACTATTAGATATGGTAAAGTTATATTAATTTTTATAGTAATAACATAATCAATCCCTCTTAATTAATTATTATGTGTCATCTAAGTATTGAGAAAATAAATAATATTTAATGAAAAATAAAATAGATATAAAATGCAAAATTAACTCTGAATGTTTTAAATTAAATTTTCGTCTTTCGAATAATGATTTTACTATATCACTCCTTATTATAAGTCATTTATGTATTAGAAAAATAAAAATAACAAAATGATATGTCAACATAAAATATTTGATTAACTGTCAAAATTATATTAGTGCCACATAAATTGGGATGGGACAAAAGAAGATATAAAGCAACATACATTATTTGGAAATGAAATAAAGTACTGTAAATAACAATAATTAACAAAGAAAAAAATTTAAAAATTGACTGATTTCTGCTTCAGCTGCTTCAATCGCGATTTTAGTGTACATTGATGTTTAAAGAGGGTAAAATGACATAATGAGATTTGAAGAGGATAAAATGTATGTAGTAAAGTGTGAGAAGAATAAAGCATAAGTAAATTTTAAAGAAATTAAAGAAAAGAAGTATAAAGATTATTTGCAAAAGATTTTTACAAACTAATTTAAATATAAATAAAGTAAATTTAAGTACAAAAAATGTGTATCTATCACAAATTTGCTACCAAACACTTCGCATTTTCTTAACATTAGCAATTTTTTTTATCAAATATGTGTAATCATCTTTCTCAATTTTTTACAGCTTCTCAATATTAATTAACATTTCTCTGTTTTAAAAATAAAATAAAGAAAAGAAAATCTCAACTCTTTCTTCTCTATTAAAAAACAACACTCTTTTTCCGTATTAAAATTAATAATTAAACAAAATAATAACGAATCTAATGTGTGTATTCTCTTTATCGGGTAAGTTTACATGATTCTTAATCTTTGTAATATTGAAAACCAATAATCTGCTGAATATTTGATTTAAGCTATTTCATCAGATTTACGTCTTTTTTTTCTTTATATTTTTGATCACAAAATTCAACAAGAAGATTAAAAAAAAATTTCAATTGTGATCCCCTCAGCTCAATCATACTAATGAAAATATTCTACTGCTCAAACTTTCTACTCCAAGATAAATCCTAAAATTTAAAACTTGCAATCCACATGTTCTACTGTTGGGCCTGTACTGATACGGGTCGGGTCTTGCATTTCTAGTATATTATAAAAGTAGGTTTCGGCATGTCTGGTATTTGGCAATAAATTTCTACGTAAGAATATTTCAGTCATTACATTTAGTCCAGCTAATACACATTTATGCTACGTGTCCTTGCATTTGCTTTATGAATAGACACGTAGCAGTATTTTCAAAGTTAATTTCGGCTCAATCGTCCAATATACAACTCATTTCTGTACAAGTTCTAGAAAGATTTGATTTAAAACAAGTTTTTTAAGAGTATTTTAGAGTGAATTTTTTTGTAGATTTTTCAAATTTCTAAAAATTGAGAAGTGGATTTTTGAAAATTTCTGAAAATTAAGCTGAATTGGGACTGATTTTTTGAAAATTTTGGTTTGACAAAAAAATATTAATTTAATTGGAAGTGGGGTTTTGAAAATTTTGATATTTTCTTGATTTGGGGTTTGGTCTGATTCAGAAAAAAATCAGTTTTTACTCGAATTTTGGAGTTAAATCTTTTCGTGGGTTTTGTTATTTTTATGGAAATTGAGTTGAATGGGGAAGTGGAGTTTTTGAAAAAAATGATATTTTCTTGATTTGGGGTTTGGTCTGATTCAGAAAAAATTCAGTTTTTACTCAAAATTTGGAGTTAATCTTTTCGTGGGTTTTGTTATTTTTATGGAAATTGAGTTGAATGGGGAAGTAGGATTTTTGAAAAAAATAAACTTTTCCACCTAAACTACCAAACTACCAAGCTTTATAAACTTTTTCCAAAATTTGAGCTGAATTAGAAAGTGGGGTTTGAAAAATTCGACAAGAATCAAGTTTTATTCCCTAAGAGTTGGGGCGGTTTGGATTTCGGGAAGATATAAAGTTCGAGCTTTTGAAGGTTTTAGCTAAATTTCATGATGAAGTTGTGGAGGTTAATCCTAATGATGGCTAATGTTGCAGCTGTATTAAGGGAGATCAGCTACGCAATTGAGGCAAGTCTGGTGATTTTTACTTAGGATTCGTGTAACTGGAGGCAATGCCAGCTGCTATGAAGTTAACTAGGTGTTGGAACTGATATGAAAGTTAAAGAATGTTGTGGTTGTTTTGCTTCGAGATTAGTGTTAGCGATAACATAATTAGGGATGTCTGAACAATCTCTGAGTGCTGCTTTAAGTTCAAGTTGTCTTACAGTTGATGACCCATTCCTGTGCTTACTTTATGGCGCAATCTGTGGTCAAGTCTGAATATTGTCTCCCTGAAAGAAGGCTGATCCTCACTCTTGGATGTAAATATATCTTCCCCGACACCCTTGATTTTATACTTTGTAGTCCATCCATTTGTGTTTGTTAAATATGTACATGCATGGTTTGTTTCATTCCTTTATTTCGTTGTTCGTTTGATATGGAGTTGCTTACCAAGGGGAAGAAGAGTTGCTACGCGATTGCTCACTTTGAGGGTTATGCTACTACATGGTGGGAGTATGTTAAGAATTTTGGCAACGTTTTGGTAGAGGGGCAGCCCCCCTCCTTGGTTTCGGCTAAGGTACCTCATGAGACAAAGGTACCTACCCAAAAGATATTATCAAGAGCTCCTTGCCAAGTTGTATAACTTGAGGTAAGGAAACAAAAGCGTCGTGGCTTACTACGATGAGTTCCAACAACTCATCTTGAAACTTGATCATAAAGGGGAACAAGTGAGTCATGACATCATCTGATTCAAGGTGGGGTTGAATAGAGACATTGCTTCACATTTGACACTTCACAAGTTTGACACCCTTGATGCCATCTTCCAAGCCGCATCGGAAACTGAAAGAGAGTTGAGGGAGAAACCGGAGTCCAAGTTCAAAGTCCAATCACCCTTGGGTTGGCACCATGACAAGAATGATTCATCCAAAGTGGAGCAACCCGAGGCCAAGGCTACCCAAGCCGAGAACAAGGCTCACCAAAGGCACCCTCCGAGAAATGAAGGTAAACCACATTCCTTTCCTAATTCTAAGGGCTTTCAATGTTTTAAAGCCAAGGTTTGAGATACAAGGCTAGTGAGTGTTCGAATAGGAGAAATATGATTCTAAGAGAGAGGAAATTGTATTTTCTTGGGGAGGAGGTGGGACTTGAACCGAAGGAAATTGATGATCAATCTCAAGGTGGAGAGGGGGTAAAACCCGAGAGGCCAAAAGAAGGGGAGGAGGAGGATGCTTGTCCATGTGATGGTGAGGTTGAAGTGCCATGCTTTGTAGTGAGAAAGGCCATAATTAGTAAGGTTTTGGGTGATCCTAGTCAAAGGGAAAACCTTTTTAACTCCAAATGCCTTATTAAAGGGGTTGTGTGATCTATGCTTGTTGATGGAGGTAGTTGCGCCAATATTGCTAGTAGTACATTGGTTGATGTTTTGAGGCTGCCCACTATCCGTCATTCCAGCCCATACAACCTTCAATAGTTAAATGAGTGTGGTGAGCTAAAGGTAAACCGACAAGTGGTGATACGGTTCAAGGTAGGCAACTACTTTGATGAGGTGTTGAGTGATGTTATTCCTATGCAAGCGTGCCACCTATTGTTAGGAAGACCATGGCAATATGATAGAGGTACCGTGCATGATGGACGAACCAATAGCTACACTTTGGAGCTCCATGGCTGAAGGTATACGCTCCACCCGCTCTCATCGATACAAGTAGTCGAAGTTAGTTAACAAGTGAGAGAGTTGGAAAGAAAGAGAAAGAAGGAGAGAAAGAAAAAGGCCGAGAGAGGGAGTAGAGAAGAAGAAGAGGGAACCAAGGAGCAAAGATACAAGGGGTCCTCACTTTTGGGACTTACCCTTGGGAATCCTTTACTTCTCATTAACATAGGTACTAGCATTTTTCCTAGTACCGTCTTTTCTTGTGTGCAGGTACATGATCATGTGCTTTCTAGGGAAGATACCAAGCAACTTTCTCACCAACAAATGCTTAATGAACTCAAGGAGGCCTTGGCTAAGCCTCAAAGCTTTGGGACAGAAAATGAGAAGGTGATTCTATGGAAGAGCCGTGAGGTTGATGAAGCCATGAGTTTGAGGTCAAACTCCTTTCAAGGTGAAGAGGATGATACAAGTACGACTTCGTAGATGGACATATTTTTGATCTTTTTAAACTCAACCAAGAAGGTGCACACGCTAATTGTGATGGAGGCTCCAAAACCATCCATAATGGGCACTACATAGGTGTCTAATGTGCACTTGGTCATTAAAGGGCATTTTTGTCTTTTCACATTTATTTGAGATGTAATATAAATAGAACATTTTAGGTCTTTTTCTCCTTAGTTGAATATTTTAGATACTTGTAACCTTGCAACACTTTAGCCTTCTCTTAGAAGCTCCCAATCGAAACTAGGGCTAGACAAGTGAAGATTCACTTGTGTTTGCATATTGGCTTGAAACGTTGGTGTTTAGAGGAGGTAAAGGCCCTCTTGTGTCAACGTAGAGTTAGGTTTCTGTCGTGGATAGTGTTAAGTGTCCAAAAGTGTAATAATTCTTGGGTTCTTAAGATTGTCCCTTCATTTGGTCTAACTATTTATCTTGTATCTTGTTGAATCCGTTGGTTCCTCGTTGTTGTTAATGTATCCGTAACTTTCTTCTTGTTGTAATCTTGTTGTTTATGTGTTGACATAGTGAAGCTGTGTGGGGCCTCTTCGATTCACTATCCTTGTAATCTTGTATTCTCTATCTACTTTGTTGAATATTGTTGTTGTTGTCTTGAAAACATAGAGAAGCCGAGTGGGGCCTTTGATTCTCTATTGATGTTGATCTTGTAGATTTCTTGAATCGTGTTGTGTGTTCGATCTTGTAGCAGATAGGCGAGCAGTTGTCCTTGCTTCAGGCTTTTCATTTAGTGCTAAAGAGATATAGAAGATTACAAACGAGAATAAGGACCTTGACCTGCCTACCCATAAGGTTAAGCTTTGATTATGTTTGGAGTTCCAGTTATGTTTTCATAGTTTGTTAGTCCGCTTAATGTTTACCTAATCACAGGTTATGGTAGCTACTGTACACTGTGAAGAAATTGCCCATGAAAAATATTTTGCTTTTACCGAAAATGAGGTATTGAATTGTTTTAAAGGTTAACTTATTGTATTATACATGCTTATAACACCTGGCTGAAATCTAAGAAGGTATGTTTATAATTAAATTGTTTTATACATATATAGAAAAGTTTCTGAAAAGTTTAATTTATGTGCTGATATATTTTAACGGAAATGCTGCTATTCACAAAATTTTTTCTTTACCTTTTGTTATAAAAATGGTTGCCATTATTGTATATTGGGTGAGAATGACGTAGGATAAGATTGGGTCGGCTGGATATATTAAATGTTGTTCACCAGAGTTATTGTGTTGCTGCATCTACCAAGTTTTGCTATCAAATTCTATCATTTTGTGTACGCTCTAGTGAACAAACCTGCATCTAAGACACCAATGAACGTCGAGAAACCTGCAGCTTTTACCAAAGAGAAGCTATTTGAGCAGAGCTGCACTTGTGCATCAATGTAGAGCTGTAAGAATTCCTCCTCCTATAGGTGTTGTTTGATGTTTTTTCTTTTCTTGATATGTGATATATCAATTCAGGTACACGTTTTTCCTTTATAAGGACAAGTGTACTTGGGCGGTAACATTCTCTCTCTGCAGGTATGGTGCTCAGGCTGTTAGAATATGAGACTCTTCTTGATGGTCTTTTGTTTAATAGTTTCTTTTAAATATTATGTTTAATTTTATTTTAAAAGATAAATAGTAGTCTTTATTTTTGGGAAGTGTGTCTTGTAAGATGGTGTGTCTTGTAAGATTTATAAAGTGTGTCTTGTAAGACTCATGTAGCTTATAAGTATAGTCTTTTGTAAAATGTTGACTATGAATCAATGTTGAATGTATGAATGAAAACTCCTGCTGAACCTTTTTTCTTCTCTTAATCTCCAAATTGTAATAGTGGTATCAAGAGCCAACCTTCTTGAGGGATCTGTGAAGGCCTAAAGATAAGTTTTTTTTTTTCCAGATCTTCTAAAAAAAGAAACCTAAATAGCAGTAACATGGCATTCAACAACTTATTGGGTGCAGATCCTCCTATGTTTACAGGAGAAAATTATCATATATGGGTGATAAAGATGAAGGCTTATCTCAAAACTCTTAGTCTATGGGAAACAGTTGAAAGTGAAAATGATCCCCCTTCATTGGGACCAAATTCAACTGTTGCACAAATGAAGAATTATGAAGATGCAAAGTCCAAGAAACCAAAGGCACTCACGTGTCTTCATTCAGCACTTTTAGATGTGATTTTTACAAGAATAATGGCTTGTGAAACACCTAAAGAAGTATGAGAGAAGCTAAAAGAGGAGTTCGATGGAAGTGACAGAGTGAAAACTGTCAACCTCTTAACTCTCAAAAGAGAATTTGAGATGTTAAGGATGAAAGAATGAGATACAATGAAGGAGTACTCTGCTAAACTTTTGGAAATTGTAAATAAAATAAGATTATTTGGTGAAATTTTTCCAGATTCAAAGATGGTGGAGAAGATGATGATAAGCTTACCAGCAAGGTTCGAGTCCAAGATTTCAGCAATAAAGGAATCTTGTGATTTGAAGACTATGTCCATCGTAGAGCTGATTAGAAAGTTGCAAGCCCAATAACAAAGAACAAGTATAAGAGATGAAGAAGTAGAAGAAGTGGCATTTCAAGCAAAGCATAAAGACAAGCAACCTGTGAAGGACAACAGGAGGATGGAAGGAGATAAAACAGCAAAGAGAAAGCCATGGACTGAATCTTCACAGAAAGCAAAGTTTCTACCGTGTGTCCACTGTAAAAGAACCAATCATCAAGAAAAGGATTGTTGGTTCAAAGGAAAGCCTTCAATTCAGTGCAGATTTTGCAGAAAAATGGGTCATATTGAAAAGAATTGCAGGGCCAAGCAGAATCAACCACAACAACGCCATGTTCAACAGGCAAACTTCATTGAAGAGTCAGAAAAGGAAGAAAGCTTGTTTATGGCTACTCATGAAGAAAGCACAACCAACCAATCCAAATGGTTCCTGGACAGTGGGTGCATAAGTCATATGTCATATAATGAGCTCATGTTTCACACACTTGACAAGTCACTTAAAGCTAAAGTTAGGATGGGAAATGGTGCAACATTAGAAGCACATGGAAAGGTTTCAGTTTTCTTTCAAACTAACCAAGGTACAAAGCTTATACATGATGTATTGTATGTTCCATCTTTAGCATGTAACCTGTTGAGTGTTGGTCAAATGATGTCTAAAGATTACTCCTTACTTTTAAGGGAAAACATTGTTTGATTTTTGATGATGATGATACTTTGATTGACAAAGTAGAAATGGTGGATAAGATCTTTCCAGTAGATGGAAAGTCTGATAGTGCCAATTTTGTAAAATTGGATGATTCATGGTTGTGGCACAGAAAATATGGGCATTTTAACTATGCCACTTTAAGGTCTATGTATGAGAAAGGATTGACTAAGGATTTACCTGAGGTCTCACTATCTAAAAAAGTGTGTGGGTCATGTCAGATGGGCAAGGTTTACAAGGTTTACAGGAAACCATTTCCTAAAAGTGCTTCATGGAGGGCAACTGAAAAGCTTGAACTTGTTCACACTGATGTATGTGGAGCTATGAAAACTCCATCCTTGGGTCAAAATAAATATTTTGTGTTGTTCATTGATGATTTTACAAGGATGACTTGGGTGTATTTTTTGAGTAACAGGTCTCAAGTATTTTCAGTTTTTATGAAGTTTAAAGCTTTCGCAGAAAGACAGAGTGGCTGTAAGCTGAAGGTTTTAAGGTCAGACAATAGAGGTGAATATACTTCAAATGAGTTCAACAAGTACTGTGAAGATACAAGGATTGATCACAAGCTGACAGTAAGTTATTCACCAGAACAAAATGAAGTCTCAGAGAGGAAAAACAAGGTAGTTAAAATGGCTAGCTGTTTGTTGCTTGAAAAGATACTACTGCAAAGTTTTTGGGCAGAAGCTGTTTATACTTCAATTTATTTATTGAATAGGCTGCCAACCAAAGCTATAGATGGTAAAACTCCTATTGAGGCATGGAGTGGAAAAAGGCCATCTGTCAAGCACTTAAAAATCTTTAGTTCGATATGCTATTCTCATGTTCCTTCAGTGAGAAAAAGCAAGCTTGAACCGAAAGGTAAATTGGGGATCTTTATTGGTTATTCATTGCAGGCCAAATGTTATAGAGTTTTTAACTTGCAAACAAAAGGTATTTCCATCAGAAGAGATGTAGTGGTGGATGAGCATGCTTATTGAAATTGGGATAAGGACCAAGTTGAGAAAGAAAATACAGGTTATTTGAACTTGAATCCGCTGTCTGAGAAACAACCATTTGACTCTAAAAATCTGGAAGAAGCTGAAGAATCAGATGGTGAATCTTACTTGATTCGCCAATTTTGAAGACAAGATCCCTTTCAGATATATATGAAAGATGCAATGTTGCTATCTTGGAGCCCAATACCTATCAAGAAGCATCAAAACATGATGTTTGGATTGAAGCCACGAAGAAGGAGATTGGTATGATAGAGAAGAATGACACTTGGAAGCTGGTTGATAAACCCAAAGACAAAAATGTAATAGGGGTGAAATGGGTTTATAGAACCAAACTTAGTCTAGATGGTTCAGTTAATAAACACAAGGCAAGACTTGTTGTGAAAGGTTATGCGCAAGTTGCAGGTCTGGATTATGGAGACACATTTGCACCTGTTGCAAGACATGATACGATACAACTTCTATTTGCTTTGGTAGCTCAATCAAATTGAAAGTTGTATCATTTAGATGTAAAGTCGGCATTCTTAAATGGACCATTGCAGGAACAAATTTATGTCGACCAACCAGAAGGCTTTCAAGTTGAAGGAATGGAGGATAAAGTTTATAGATTACATAAAGCATTGTATGAATTAAAACAGACTCCTTGAGCATGGTACAGTAAGATTGATGATCATCTCATTCATTGCAGCTTCAAAAGAAGTGAAAATGAAGCCACTTTATATGTGAAGAAGGCTAAAGGTGGAGATGTGCTAGTGGTATCACTCTATGTTGATGATCTTCTAGTAACCGAAAGCAATGAAGCTATGGTGAATCAATTCAAGCAAGAAATGGAAACCAAGTTTGAGATGTCAGACTTGGGTGAAATGAATTACTTTCTGGGAATGGAGATTCATCAAACTACTGATGGAATCTTTATTTCCCAGAGAAAATATGCATATGCATGGGATGTTCTTCAAAAAATTCAAGATGGAGAAATGTAAGCCTGTATCGACTCCACTAGTTCACAATGAAAAGATCTCGAAGTCTGAAGGACGTGATAGGGCTGATCCAATAGTTTACCGAAGTCTAATTGGTAGTCTGCTATATTTGACAGCAATAAGACCTGATCTCATGTTCGCGACAAGTTTTTTGTCAAGGTTTATGCATTCTCTAAGTTAAGCTCACCTTCGTATTGCTAAACGAACATTGAGGTATATCAAGGAAACTGTTGATTACGGTATTTGGTTTAAAAGGGAAGAGTGAGGGCAATTGATGGGTTATTCAGACAGTGATTGGGCAGGAAGTGTTGATGAAAAACACTTCTGGATATGCTTTTACACTTGGTTCCGGCATGTTCTTATGGAATTCAAGGAAGCAAGATGTGGTAGCTCAATCATCTGCAGAAGCAGAATACATCGCTGCTGCTGGTGCAACTAATCAGGCTCTATGGTTACGAAAAATTCTGCGTGATCTAGAGCAAAATCAAATTGAAGCTACTGTCATTAGTTGACAACAAGTCAGCAATTTCTATGGCCAAAAATCCAGTGCAACATGGTCGTAGTAAGCATATAAATGTGAAGTTTCACGCTATCATGCAAACAGAGAAAGATGGTGAAGTTAATTCAGTTCATTGCAGCTCAGATAAACAGATTGCAGACATTTTGACCAAGGCTCTTCCTAAGGGAAAATTTGAAGTTCTAAGGGCTATGCTGGGAGTATCCAAGAAAAGTCTCAAGGAGGAGTGTTAGAATATGAAACTCTTCTTGATAGTCTTTTGTTTAATATTTTTTTTTAAATATTATGTTTAGTTTTATTTTAAAAGATAAATGGTAGTTTTTATTTTTGAGAAGTGTGTCTTGTAAGACTTATGAAGTGTGTCTTGTAAGACTCATGTAGCTTATAAATATAGTGTTTTGTAAAATGTTGACTATGAATGAATGTTGAATGTATGAATGAAAACTCCTGCTAAGCTCCAAATTGTAACACAGGCTACCTTCTTTGATGGAGTGAGATCCACAAAATGGAAGCAGTTGGGAGAGAAATTGTTGCAGATAATGGTAGAAAGTATGAAAAAAGAAAAAGAAAAGAAGTTCTAATATTTTCTCATTAATAATCATATGTTAGAAACTGAGCCATTGAATGCCAACTCATCTGACCAATTGTCTTTTTCTTTGGAACACTTGGTAGCAGGAGGTTACATGCAATAAAATATTTCTTCAAATCTTCCATTAAATCCTACTATCCTAGCTGTTATTAATACCTCTTTACCATTATTTCACACAAGTCATCTATCATTCTAACTATAATTCACACTATTTAACTCCCACTACTCTTCAGTTGGAAAATGAGCAGAGCTGTTCTCTTCATGCACCAAAAAAATCTGCCTTTCTCCAATTCAACGTCCTATGAACTATTGAACCATGAACAACCCTCCACCAATCCCCTAGGCTGCTCAAACTCCACTTCTCCATGCCGCTCAACATGTCCATCCACTCAACTAGCCTCGAACATGGATAGAGAAGGCGCTACAGGGCTATGCAGCTCAATTTCTGATGGATCAAAACAACGTGGAGATGCTAACAATTCTCCAAAATCAAAACTTTCTAGCTCAACTGATTTCGGAGGGCATGAAAATATCCATTTAATGCTTTATAAACCTAATGTGGCTTACTAACGTAATAGATCATTTATCTCATGTGTCACTCTACAGTTTATCCATACCATGCAAATTTTGTGGAACCTTCCTCATCTTCTAGATTAGTATCCGAACATGAATGCAGTCGCTCAATCCCTTTTTTTCGCTCCACAAGAAACAATCAATGCCAACCCTGTCTTTTTCCCATGGAACCCTCTCCCAGTTTGAAATGGACACTTCGTTATTTTCGAACCACTCCTGGTGGCTCCAACACAAGAATAAATGAAAGTAATGTCGAGGAGGAGGACTTCCTTCACAAAAATTTCAAGCTTCACAAATACGACCCACATGATATTTCTAAAGGACGAGGACAAGAGGTATTCCATCAATGTCCAGTGTCTCTATTAAAGAGCTTTTTCAACTTAAGACTACCATAAACAGTGTGCTAGCGAAGTACTCAGTAGTCATGACTCAAGACTTTTTGACGT
>NC_061111.1:122807563-122819686 GCF_002878395.1 Capsicum annuum
GCTTTTCTTAAATGTTTTAGTTGTTATTAGCTGAGAATTTATGACTGAATTTACGACGTTTGATTGTGCTGAATTTGCAGTTTAATTTTGAATTCAACTGAAACTCATTTTAGGTTATGTTTTCTGATTTTAAAGGTTGCTAGCTGGTGTTTTATGGCTAAAATTACATTATTTGAATTGTAGAATGGAGTCACTTTTTTAAGTTCATGTATTATAACGATCTTTATAAATAGGTAAGTTATCAACTGATGTGGTCCAGTGTGTCTATAGTAGCTAGGTGTGTGTTCTGAAACAATCTGCTATTACAACAGAAAAATTAATTTCATTTGTTCGACATATAGGTACATGAAAATCTGCATAATCCTACACTTACATCTAGTTAAATCTAGTTTATTTCACAAGTAAAATGTCACCAATATTAACTTGAATTACATATCTAAACGCAAGGAGGTAAGGGTTAGCGGTTGTTTTTTCAAACTCTGGTTTAGTACATCAATTTTTTGTTTGGCAATAGTATGTACCGGGTATAAAGTAACTAAATCTTAGTTGCAGTCAAAATCCTATATGGAAACAGGTTAACATGTCTGTTTGTGCTATCTGTTTCAACTATGATTTTACTATATCACCCCTAATTAACTATTATAAGTCATTTACATATTAGAAAATTAACAATATTTAATATTACTATACATAATAAGAGGGAGTTAACCTACTGAAGCAGGCAACAGGTCGACATGTTTGCTTATGTTGTCTCCTTCAGCTGTTTCAACCGTGATTTTACTAAATCACCCTCAATTATTATAAGTCATTCATGTATTAGAAAATTAATAATATTTAATAAAAAAAGATAAAATAGACATTTATGACATATTTGTTTTAGCTACATCAACCATAATTTTATTATATCACCTTTATTTGATTATTATAAGTCTTCTAAATAATAAAAAATTAATAATATTTATTTTAATTGCTTATATGTTATTTTACTTTACTATATATAATAAGAGGGAGTTAACCTGCTGAAACGGGCAACGGGTCGACATATCTGTTTATCCTGTCTGTTTTAGCTGTTTCGATCGTAATTTTACTATATCACCCTTAATTAATTATTATAAGTCATTACGTATTGAAAAATTGATAATATTTGATTAAAAGGGGTAAAATGAATACTTATGACATGTTTGCTTTAGATGTTTCAATCGTAATTTTTCTATGTCGTCCCTAATTAATTATTATAAGTCATCTGAGTATTAAAAAATTAATAATTTTAACAAAAAGGGTAAAATAGACATACAATGATAAATTAACTCTTGATATTTTAAATTAACTTAACATCTTATATGAGGCTCACTTAAAAAAAAAAATCGCAAGTATTCTTATAGTAATTTTTTTTTATATCTCTTCTAATTAGTTATTATAAGTCATTTAAGGCATGTCTGCATCACTAATTCAATCTTGATTTACTATATCATCCCTTATTAATTATTATGGTCATCTAAGTATTGTGCCACTTAAGTTAGAATAGAAGAAAAAGTATTATAAATTGCAATAGTTAACAGCTTAGAATATTTTAAAAAAAAAACAATATATATTTCAAAAAAATATGTAAAAAATACTGTAAATCACAATAATTAGCAATTTTGGTTGATTCTCGAAATTATATCGGTGTCACTTAAATTGGAATAGAAGAAAAAGTATTATAAATCTCAATAATTAAAAACTTAAATTATTTTTAAAATATAATTAACTATCAATGTCGTAAAAGTTTGGACAAGAAGAGCAACATATATTATTTAAAAATTACATAAAAAGTATTATTAATTACAATAGTTAACAACTTAGAATATCTAGAAATATATTAAAAATATGATTGATTATTTAAATTCTATTTGTGTCACATAAATTGAGACAAAAAAATAACATATATTGAGTTCATGCTAGCATATATATATATATATATATAAGTAGCGGTAAAGTAGTAATTTAATATGTTCTTATTGGATTATCGATTTACCAATAACCCAATAAGAAAAAATCAAAACGAACTAATAATTCAGTAAAAGAATTTATAAAATTATTAAAAAATCTTTAACCCAATAAATTAATAACAATAAACCAATAGCATTTTTATCAATTCAATTTATTGATCGGTTCGATTTTTTCACACCCTAACGACAAGCCCCATATTGTTGATAAGTTTTTGAGCTACTGTTAATTTACTTACATTGCTTCTATAGCATTTCCTAAAGAATAAAATTATGTGGTAAGGAGGTTGTTACTTCTAAAACTTTGAGAAGACATGCATAATAAAGGTGAAAGTGAGAATTATGCATCCATATTCTGAGACTGGTGAGGGAGTAAATCGGTACTGAATCGGAGCCACATCGAATTAGTTTTCCTCAAAGAATTTATCTGGACTTGCTAAAAATACTTATGAAAAGCATAATTAAATTGTTAAATTAATTATTCGGATTTTACCTTTATTCAAATGTATCAACTCTCCTTTTCTCCTTTCCTTCTATAAATTGTATTATATTAATTTCAAATTTGAACAGTATAATCACGTGATTCTAATCTTAGAGGCTATTGTATGCCTTGGTGTTCGGAGTAATTGATTAGTAAAAACTTTGTATAGAAATGGAGTAAGGGAAAAGACATCATTTCCATCTCATACTATACAAGAAAAGTTTAAGTCACATCTAAATTATATAAGTGATCTATTACACACCTTAACTATATAAAAGTGATATTATTACCTTCCCGCGACCCCCATTCTAAGGCGCTTGTGTTACACATATTTTAGGCGCGTCCAGCCTATTAAATAACAAAAGTAAACGGCTAAAAACATTAAGGGAAAAAGCATTGTTTCCACCCCAAACTATAGTCGAAAAGTCGAATCCACACCTAAACTATATAAGTGACCTATTACACACCTTAATTATAAAAAAGTGATACTTTTTACTGACGTGGTGCTGATGTGGCAGCGCGTGTAAAACACTACACTACATGCAAATGGCGGTAGCCTGACAGGGTGTAAATAGTTTCACTTTTTTATAGTTTAGGTGTGTAATAGGTCACTAATATAGTTTAGGTGTGACTTCGACTTTTCGGATATAGTTTGGGGTGGAAACGATGTCTTTTCCCAATGGAGTAATATTGAATTAGAAAGAGAAGTATCAATAAGGAAATTATGTGTTTCTCCATATATGTTGTTACTATGCCCTCAAAATAAAATATTCCAGTGATCAAAGCTACTCCATTGTATATATAACACCAATAATAACAAGCACTAATAAATTCGACTTCACAGGAAACATCTACATGTATGATAAAGAGCTAAAAAATAAAGGGCAAAAAAAAGTTCTTTTTTGATAAGTTTAGATTGAACTTTATGTGTAGATTGCATTGTTTGATGATGTATTTGTTAATTTCAAGAAGTGTAAGCCATAGGAAGCTTAGTGATCCTTAGGTTCAATCCTCATTTCACACTATATGAGAAAGTGAATGTATGCCTTGAAAATTAGGCTTTATGTTATCCTGGATGAAGAGAGTGTTCACAACTTCTTTCTGACTCATGTACTATCGAAGACACTGTTCTATTCCATTTTGCACCTGTAATTCAAAACAACCATCACCATGGACATGTGCAAATCCCATGACTATTCAATCTATATATATATATATATATATATATATATATATATATATATATATATATAAGAGAATAAAGACAATGCTGATGTGGCATGTCTAAGAGGCCAGCATTGGCATTTATCTTTTTTCTCATTTGTTGGATTTTTTTACTCATTCTTTTGGTGAAAAAAATAAGATAATACACACATTTATTAGAGAAACAGTCCAATATGGGACTGACTGTTACACATGTATTTCACATTCCATATTTATTAAAACGTTATTTTTCACGCATCAATATAAACAGTACGTTATCTTCTGTTCACCAAGATGTTCTTAACAATAAATATGCTCTTCCCTCTCTTCGTTATCTAGGAAAGAAGGGTTCATGCCGATTGCTGAAGGTTCCTTTTTGCTATCCTCTACACTTTCAGGAACCACCATTCTCTTATGTCTACATGAACGCCTGATCTGAGTGACGAGTTTAAGGTCCAGAAATCTTCCGGCCTGAACAAACCTCTAAACCTGACTCTGTATCTCATTCATTCACTTCAATGCTAGGTATTATTAGGTTTTAGAGGCATTTGATTATATTTATTAGAATTTGGGGATGAACCTTCTCGACGCCAAAAGATTGGTAGGAAGAGGGAATGCGTTGGTGAGAAGAATGTTTGCGTATGTGTTTTTGTGATCTGAATTCGCGTGAGGAGAAAAAAAGCGACATGGGCTGTAGGATCAGAGACTTTGATGAAGTATGTTGTTATCCTTTTTGAGTAAGCGTTCATTGGATGTTGATTCTAGGTAAAAGTGTTTTGGTCCTTCACAAATTAATTTGGTTAAATTTCTCAATTGAAGCGCATAATTGTCCATTTTAGCAGGATTCAAATGTTGTTATGTTGTACCTTCATGCAACTTTTCACCCACAAAAACTATGGTTACAATTTTGATTTTCTTTACTTGGCAATTAAACTTTTGCCGAGAAAGTAAAATTAATAGAAATATAAAGCATAATCTTTTATTCTTTTGGCAGAGATGCATATGGATTTACTGTGAGACCACAACATCTTCAAAGGTACCGAGAAGAAGCTACTATGTATAGGGTAATTGCTAGGTGTTTGTCTCTGCTGCCAGTAGTCACTTGCTATTGCTATTTATTTAATGATTGCAAACTGTACTATTAAGCAAAAGAAAATTTAATGGAGAATATTCGAAGAGATCATGTTCCAATGTTGTTGTAGTTCTTTTGTTGCTTCTATTTTACGGATAAGCTCAATTGCAAATCCGAAGATATTTAATACAGTAAGTAAGCTTTATTCCTGACTCTCTTAGTCCATGTATCTTTGACATTCTTCTGCACACAGGTATTTCTAACTGTATTAAAATAACTATTCTTGTTTGGCTTGCAAAAGTGTACAGAAACGTCATTCGCACCTTAAAGTTTTCACTAGGCTACTTTTCCTAGTTTTTAATATTTTACAGTGGACCCTTGATTCTTCATTGTAACTCCATCGAAAGTGAAGTTAGTAGAACATATAGGAATTATAAGATAGGTATGCTTACACTATCAGAAGCAAGGAATACAGAAAAAAGCAGGCAAAGTTCCACATTACTATTTATAAAGGATTAGCTTTTGAAGAACTAACCAAATGTGAATTTTTTTAATTATGAAGCTAAGACTTCAACTTAAGTTTGGGGCTTTATTAAAATAAAATACTTGGTTGAACTCAAGTTAATTTGTATGATTTATGAGGTGCGGTGTTAGTCTAGCAGTAGGGGAGGTTACACGTTACTTTTTGAAAATATTAGGAGCTTCTGTAGTTTTTGCCCTTTAAGAACACGGGTAGAATTGTTGTTAGTTTTGGTGCGCGCATGGAGTTATGCCTATATATAAAATTTGGTGACATTTCTGAGAGAACCATATTATTGTGTAAGTTCTCTACGTTTTGGCATACAGGCATGTATATAGAGTTTTTTCACATATTAATGATTATTTACCTTATTAAAAAAAAGGGAAAAAGAAAGAAGTCATGTACCTAACCACCTTAGGATTTGGTGTCAACTTGACTGTTGATGACTCCCCAGGAAGACATTGATCAATGTGAGCGTTCAAGATCGTATTTGATGAGGATGTGAAAGTCAAGTAGCATGCTCCCCATTCTTTGGTTACTCTCAGGCAAACAAATAGAAGATCTTGGAGATTTTTGAAGACCGCTTCTCTTCGTAAATGAATTAATCCGAGGCAATACATCACTGTCACTTTGCACGTTAGTCGACATATCACCTCTAGAAAGTCGATTGTTGTCCTTATCATTGATCTTCTTTGTGAGGCCAGTTCTCTTCGAACATGCCCATTATTTATGGTTCCCAGTCTATTTGATAACATCTGGTCTAGAGATCTGAGGTGCTTCTCTTTGTCATCATAAGGAACTTGACAACGACTAATACTTCTACCTTTTCATTTTCTGTAATTCTTTATATTTAACTCTTTGTAAATGTTTATTTAATTATCATTTTTATTTTTTCCATTACATAATCAGTTTCTGAACTCTTTTTGCCTGTTGTAGTGAAATATTTGTGAAGACATTATTTATTTAGTATTTCTGCTTTAACAATGAAATTGACAGATAATTTATCTTTCTCTTCGATTTCTTTAATAATTTTGATACTGCTAACTGTTTTTAATTAATTACCACTATTTTCACTTAATATTCTTCTTCTTATTATTATTATTAGATTTTGGTAGATTGCAAAGCAGTGGTTGTTCAAGAAGCTATTGGCCAACAATTTTCATGCTTGAAGAAATATAGACAAGGTAATGTGACACTTCTCTGTCTCTATTTATCTTTTTTTTAATGGTTTATTTCTAATATTTTATTTTAAAAGTTCATTTTTATTTGAGATTTTTCTTAATTTTCCTTATTTGTTTGATGTAGTATAAACCTAAGAAGAATTTCTTAATTGCATTCTTTCAATTACTCATCTCTTTTTCAGTATAGAAGATTCAAAAGACATTTTCATTAATTTAGTGATCATTTATAAAGACTATAGGGTCATTATGGTTAATTTTCTTTATACTTTGTTGGAAATTAGCTAACGAAACAACATATGTTACTAACAAAATGTTAGTATTCTATTAATTATATCCTCTTTCTATTTAAACAGTTATCGAGCAAACCACCTCCACTTGCCCAGAAATTTAGTTTCTTATTCTAGGAAAACCACAAGCCTAATAATAGTCAATGTGTACAAAATTTTCATTCATCCCTACTTCACAACATATTAATGCTTTGCGGTAACTGATGATATAGTTGTTGTGATGACTAATGCTGAGCACAAAAGAAAGTATATCAGTTATGAGCCTTTCAAGAAAGACATACCCCATCTAATCAAGGCAAGAATAATCTGGATTGACCATTAAGAGATTACCTGCATCCTCTTTTCTTGAAAATTCTTTCCGATAATTTTATCTTTCAAAGAGACAGGTTGCTGCAAAAACAGGGAAAAATTAAAAATTTGCATGCATGAAATGGTCCTCAATGTAAATTTTTACTTATTTCAATAATGAGATGAAAGTGAAGCAAAGAGGAACGATGAGATGGATATTATGTCAAAACGATCAATAACAGTTGCATTCATTATTACAATTGTCCATTTTCTTTAGAAAAAAAGAGATACATGAAAATACCAATGCCACACAAAAGAAGATATCATCAAGGCTAGCCAAAAGACATACACCTAAAGACAGAAAAAGCCACCAAATGTAGTAGACACAACATGTTTATCATTATCACTTTGTTGCCAGTAAAAAGCCACTATTTGGAGTAAATACAATGTGTGAATCACTCCTACTCAATTATCGATAACAAAGTTAGAAGATCAAATGAAAAATTAAATCAGCCTGACCGAGAAGAATCATGCAGTCAGTCAAGGTTAGCAGCACACTACTATGTGTCTAAACCATGATACCAGAAGAATAGGTATGAAACTTTAAAAATCAGACAATTTAGCATCCACATCAGCCAAAATTCGATCCAACTATCATAAAACAGTTAAAACAAGTAAACAATACTATCAAATAGATAAAACAATTACATTAACTGGCAGTTCAATAACAGTAAAGGGATCAACATTCTATCCCGAAAAGGGCATGACATGGGTATCCCAAAGAGATCATCTCAAACATCATTGAAATCCATAGAATGAACTGCATTGTTTAGTCCATGAGAAGCCAAATACTCTTCAGATTGTTTAGCCAGGCGATACCCTTTACAAACATTTATAGCTGGTTCACCAACCTGAAATATCTGAAAACAGATACCTGTTAACACTATTAATTGCACTCAATCAATCAAGTTTCAAACTTTACACAAAAGGTAAAGTAAGCATACAAAAGATCATAGCAAAGTCTGTAAATCACTCAGATTCTTATACACCGCCTGTAAATCACTCAGATTCTTATACACCGCGATTACATCTCCTTTACGCACAACATAAAAAGTGTTCTTTTCGTCTCCCATTTATGTTTCAAATTCCTCAAGTTACTCCACCACTATATCAACACAAGTACACAGTATTACTTACAGAAAAACAAAATCAATTTCAAATTCTACTCCAAAAAAACTCAATTTCACTCATTGAACAAATTTATAGTCTATATATTACTCTTGCATGTATGATTAGTGTAGTTAATACAGTACAAATGATACTCAATTACTATATCATTTAGGGTGTTTTTGTAAAAAAAAATTAATTTAAAAAAAATGCATTTTAGGCAGAAAGATAAAAGAATTTAGGGTTGGTCAGAAAGTAGAAAAGAGAAAGAGTACAATTCTTACTGAGTAATGGAGTGCAAAAAATATTGAGTGCAGAAATCAGTTGCTGACGGATAATGCATATTTGGGATGCTTCGTCGGATTTGGAGTACATGTCTTTGTGGTCCTATAAACAAATATTAGTGTGTTTTACTTCACACAAATTTTAAGGCTATGTTGAAAAGCCAGATGTTAATTGAAATTTAATGTAATTATTAGTGAAATTATTTGCGCTTCGCGCAATTAAAAATGATAATCAAAATATTGATAAATAATTTTATTTATTGTTATTTTTTCCTTAATAATCAATATAACTTTGTGATTTCATTATATACTTACTCCGTTTCATATTAGTTGGCCCCTATAGACTTGACACACTCATTAAAAAAAATATTTATTAGGGGTCTATTTTACCAAATTAGTCTTATTAATTATGCTTTGAAAATATAAATTTGAATATATACAACTTGTATAGTTATTTAATATAAAGGTGTTATTGGAAGAACATATTAAAATCATCTTGATTTTATCAGTGGGACAACTAAATTGAAACAAATATTTTTATAAAGAAGGCCAACAAAAATAAAACGGAGGGAGTATATTCTTTTATTATAATAGACAAAATAATCTAATACAATAGTTCAAATTTTGTTAAATCAAATTATGTTGAAAGTCCGTAAACAATAATATTTGAAACTTGCTTCAATATTATTAAAGAAAATCTCTCCAAATAAATAGAGATTATAAATAAAACTAATTCCTAAAAATTAGCAACAAGTTGACCCACAACTAAAATAATTCTTAAGCTTATGGATTTTATTAAAAATCATTACTTAAAACTTTCTTAAAGAATAGGTTCACCTTCTTTTTCTACTTCTCTATGTTACCTCATCCTGTTTCTTTTGCTTTTGCTTCTCCTCCGCCTCCGCCCCTGCCTCCTCCGTTTCTCCCTGAAACGCTTAGCAAACGTCTTATTTTATTCTACTTTGATAAATTTTAGTGTATAGCCTAAAAACCATCAGACTGATTATTTGAAATATGAAATTATAAACAAAATATTGAATGAGGAGTAGAAAAAAATGAGATGTTTGCTGAATACTATTCATTTCTCTATTGTTTGTTATCCATGTACTATCAGAAAACCCACACTTTCATATTAATTCAATAAACCTTAAAGAAATAGATTGCAAAACAATTGTTTCTCATCATCTACTATTTGTAAGTTAATCAAACAACACATAAATAAAAGAAAAAAAAAAGAGAAAAAGAAGATTACAGGCTATAGTTCTATTCGTCGGAATACTTGAGCCATATAGAAGAGATTACAATTTACAATGGGTTAAATAGAGTTTTTAATGATTATGAGACCGTAAATGTTGAGTCATGAACGTTGAACTTTAATGTCAATAATAGCCATTATCAACAAAGTTTTTTTTTTCATTATTTATGAAATTTATGTTTAATTATAGCTCAACAAAAAAATTAAAATGAAAGAAAAGGCTCAAAAAATTCACAAAAAAAGATAAATGAGAATGGTAGCTTTAGAAGCATGTCATCCAATTTTATTTGCAGCACATCAAGCACCTCTCATCAAGAAAATGTTTTTTCTTTCAATAATTTGGATAGTAGTATCAAAAGAGTGAAACCACATTGCTGCCACGAGTACATGACCAATAAATCAAGTTCAAAATTCAATAAAATTAGTTGCTTTTGTAAAGTTTTTGCTCAAAAAATAAATTTATAAAAAATTGGCACAAGTTCAATTTATATATATATATATATATATATATATATATATATATATATATATATAAGAGCTGTCTGAAGTAACAAGAAGAAATTGGCCTGATTTATTTAAATAGAAATCCAGTTGCTAAAGGTCTAAAGTGATAATGCTTATTGGGTGTAAAATAAGAAAAAGGGAAGAAATGAATAAAATGGCACCCAATATTCATTTCTTCAGTTTGAATTTGTCTTCAAAGGTAATAATTTAATAGAGTTTAATTTACTGCATCTATTCTTTTTAAATTAGATTAATCTCTCTATCTTCATTTTTTTAAAATTTAACAAGGGGAGAAAACTTTTGAATATGATAATTGAACTCTCTAATTAAGTAAGTTAAAAAAAAGAAGGGGGAGATAAACTAACTATTATATTTGTTAAAATGAAATACGTGTTGACATATATTTATAGTGGCAAATGAATAAAAATGAATTACCCTTCCAAAATAATTTGATAGAATTCAAGAAGCTGAAATTATATTAAATTAAAAGAAAAAGTTGTTATTTTTAATGTTGTCTTTTCTTTTAAAATGAAGTAAAATATTAATAAAACACTAAACTTAATGACCTTATAAACTTTTAAAAACAAATTCCTAAAATTAATATTATTTTTTAAAAGAATTTAGAATATTCAAATACAAGAGGAATCATGAGCTATGGCAAAACATGATTTTTAATAATTATATTCTTCTTCTTTTAAAAACTGTATATTTGATTAGTAGGAATTAATTTTGTTATTCTATAAAATTAATTACTTATTATATTGAATTTTGTTTATAACCGCACGAAGCGCGAATAGTTTCACTAGTTTGTAATAACTAGTAATTATGAGAACTCATCTAAGTAGCACACTCAAGCTTTCTTTCAGTTTTCTTTATCGGCAGGGGTTGACGTTAAGCTTCAGAGTAGCATATTGAAATCGCAATGTTATATCAAATATTATTGATTGAAGTCAATGTTATTAATTATCACATTCTATAAAGGTACAAGTGAAATATAGACATAAGAGAAAACCATTTCTCCGTCAACAAATTGATATTTGTGCCTGAAAAATGCTATTAGTTGTCAAAATGCTGTTAAGGAGACAACATTAATGATGCAAGCCAAATTGCTTTCAACCTCCTAAGATCGATGCCCCGAGGTCAACATAAGGGAGTCCAATCCTTGACCATCTCAACGATGTCAAGACGTGTGTGGAGTATCCTTTTAGAGCTTCCACTACAACAATATTATGTGTGGAGCTTGGAGCACAGGAGGGACTATATTTGATGATATCATTGAAGAAAATATTGAGCAACATCATGTTTGAAAGATAGCGTGGAGTTTACAAGGTCCAACGAAGCAAAAGAAGAGCACGTGTGCCAATATGTGGCCATTTAGCACTTTTGAGGCCACTTTCTTAGGTATTTGGCTTTGTATCATTTTTGGACCTATTTAGCATTTAGGTCACTTTTGGGTTCAATTATAATATATAGTCTTGGCTATAAATAGTTAGTCTTCTCTTAGAATGAGGGTAGCTGATGAATGATGTTGAGAGATACATTTGCAAGTGTTTATGAGAGCTTGTTGGGAGCTTTTTGAATTATGTGAAACGTATGTTGAGAGCGATTAATGTCATTCGAAATTTTCGTAAGAGTTAGTTGCTCGTTGTAGGATATATTATTTGAGAATTATTGATTTAATATATCACTGGTAAATGTATCCATGCTTCGCGCGGTTTAAAAAATAACTATTATATCTATAAAATGATCAACAAACAAATAATAAATTAAATAAAGATCAATCTATAATGTCTCTCTTTTTAGTTCTAATCTTGAAGTTAAAAAGATATTAACGTTGTTTTTCACCCATAAAATAAAATATTACACTTTGATAGAACAAAAAAGATTGATGATGTT
>NC_061111.1:122822686-122830603 GCF_002878395.1 Capsicum annuum
AAAAAAAAAGCATTATATATCATTATAATCAATAATTTTAAAAAATTAAAATCATGAAAAAAATTAATTGACTCTTAAAAATTTATCTGTATTAAAAAAGTAGCATATGTAGGGCACGGGCTCTTGTATATTTTATATATATATATATATACTAGATGGGCAAGGCCTGTGCTCAGCACGGGCCCAACATATTAATTTGAAAATAAATGGGGAAGGGAAGGCAATTAACATATTTCTATAATCATCATCAAAGGAAAGGTAAAACATTATTTATTACACTATATGACATATTAACTACATATAATACTATGTAGAATTTCTAGCTACTACATATTCCAATATCAATCTTTGATTGAGTGAGTGAGTAAACATGCTAAGAAGTTTCTGTAAATCTAATCTTCAATTTTCTAGTGCAATCCTATTGAATATGACCTTAAATAGTATGATGAGTATAATTGTGTAGCACCTGTAGTCAACTTATCTCAGATCATCAACTTCTTCAATATGGCTATTGTCCACAAGTGTAAAAGGTTCATCTAGAAGGTCATATAAAGAAGAGTTGATAGGCATATATATACGAACATAGTCTGAAGCATATACATATGTTGTTGATGATGAAATGAGGACTTACGCAAATCGTCGGGCAAAGTACCAAAAAGTTTGTTTCTATGCTAAGAAGAATGTATAACTAAGTGAAAACAAAACATAAAGCACTACCAACTAGTGTTGGTTATATTTTGATAACCAACAGCTAGATCTTTCCAAGACCTCAAAAAGCTAAAATTGAGGTAAACCACAGACAACAAAAAATAAATACAAAGCGGAAAGAAACAAATTACTTGCTCAAGCCTCTTCAAATAGTAGGCTAGCAGCCAAAGGTAAATTTGGACCAAGACTAGGTTGGGGATACAAATCGTTGTCATCTCATCAGGTTGAGTATCTCGATAGGTTAAGTAAAAAATATCCTCCCAGATTCATTATCATATCCTGAATTGCTGGTTTACTGAGCTAGAGCGCTCCAGTTCGCTTTCTTCACCTTTGCCTTTTTTGCTTGCAATTTCTTGAAAAAAATTTGGTTCGCCGAATTCAAATTTGGAGCTCTTTATCTTCTTCCTCTTACCTATATCATATTCCTTATCCTAAAAATAGATATGTAGGGTGTCAAAAGTTGTACTTGAAACATAACAACAAACAACAACATACTCCGTGTAATTCTACAAATGGGGTCTAGAGAGGGTAAGATGCACACAGACCTTACCCCCTAAAAGAATATCTACTGTAGGAAAAAAGGATCACCAAGTGGGGAAATGTAGCATTTTTGGACCATATGTTATTATCTTTAAACACAATTGTGTCCATGATAAACAGAGAAAGTCACCACTCATCCCAAATATATCCAATGGTGACACAATATCCGTTCTATGCTTCTACACTATTCAAAGAAGGACCTTCCACATCATCCCACCGAGCAACTGTGACAAATCAAATAAGAAGCAGTATATTTTAGCTGACAAATCAAAAATAAAATCACAAAGGCACATGTTGCAATAAGTACTTACTTCGTGACTCCAAACCTCTGGTAAACATGTCCAACAGACCTTTCTGTGTTGCAACTACTTTAGTCTCTTTAACATCTGTGGATTGTCTATTGTCACCACCTTGATTTTCCACTGATCGATGTCAAGCTAGAACTATTTTGTGGTTGCTTATCATTTTCACAAATCAATTCCAAAATCTTCAATAATTATTACAGTTGTATTTGAGCTATTCTTATTGTAGAACTGAATCATTAATGTGAATAGATTATTACTTGCCATAAAAATATAGCGAATCATATCAAAATAATATAGTGTTAATCTTATAATTATATTTAAAATATACTAACTTCCTCCTATATCATGTATAATTTTAAATCAAGTAGTATTAAGATATTTAAGTAAAACGTTCAAATGATAATTATCTAATTTAATTTGCTACCAAAAAGCGTATGGCACTTCCCGGGTGGATACGAAGTATATGAAACTCCTCGTTATCATGTAGATTCCCAACCTCAAAGTATCAATATGTCGGCTCCTCAAACTGGTACAGGTACAGAAGTGACACTTGAACAGTCGGACATTCAGATAAAGTTACACAAGAAAGAGCGAATAAGTGTAAATGTTAAATATTGCTTTTTTTACTGGGCAAATTTTAGAATGAAAAGACAATAGATGCAAGTCCATGTAATAAAGAAAATAAATAACAAAGGTAAGGAAAACTATGTCAAAGTGAATACTAATGAAGAAACAAGAAATAGCATTAAGTACTACTTTGTTTATTTTTTTATTTTAGCATTTACAACAACAACATACCTAGTGAAAATACCACAAATTATAATTTCAAAACATTGAAGTAAGAGTTTTTTACACATTTATTCCATCCTTCGACAAAAATTAAATGTCGGAATGCATTATTTATCAGCCAAAGCCAAGCACCTCATTTCTAGTACTCACCCAATTGAGAAGAAATTTTGGCGCTTATGAACTTAATCCTTGAGTCCTACTTTCGAGCATTCTATGGTTTCATCATAAAAATACACCAAGTCGGCTGGAATTAATAATGTTCGGTGAACTCGTCAAAACACTAAACAATTGCATTTTGAGGTCCATAGTTGACATTGCATAGTATTCCATTGTTCACATTGCGTCGTATGTACTCAACACCTTGAGCTATCAGAATAGTAAGTAGTTATCACTATATGAGCCAAGTTCAGAATAAAGTCAACTTCTTTGGATTAACTTTTTTGTTATTGCTAATAGGGTTGGTACGTCTATCCTCTTCATACCCATTATATGAATCATGTTGGATATGATGTACTAATTTATGCACAAATAAAATAATTAAATATGCAGATCTACTATTAATTTGACAACAATGGCTTGATGAACTTAAAAAGATGACTCTAGAAGATCAAAAAATAATTGTTATAATTGTTATAGTATAGTAGAAAGCATTTTTCGTATTGCTTTTAGAAATTCGTATTTTTTTTAGGAATAGTCTTGTTGAACTTGACTTGAGTATCATACCAGGTAGAAAAGGAAAGACGTCAAACATCTTACTATGATATCATTTGAGCACAATCCAATAACAATATCTTATAAAAAAATGATCATAACTTCAAGCATTCTTTCTTTTATGCAATGCCCGAGAATGAGAATTCTGAAGCTGATTTTATCATAGAAACACCCTCGGCTCTCTCTGTCGCAATCACATTTGCTTTGCTCAATTACAATGCCTGCGAAACTCATCAAAGACATGGTTGCATATAAAGAGTTGGGGGACGATATCATCCCTCAATATTAATTACCTCAATAATTTTTGAGCTTCATTTAGCCTAATCTCTTTGCTTACGGCATGGATAATAAGAAAAGAGAAAACAAATAAGTTTAGAGATAAATTTTGAATATTTATTTCATCACAGAACTTTAAACTATTTTCTAACTCTCCAGTCCGACAGTTCAATGAGAGAAGTGTAGGTAACAACATCAGGATAGTTACCAACAAGACACATTCTATTAAACAATTTGTTAGTGGAAAGTATGTCAGTTATCTTGCCAAAACCGTTGATGAGAATGTCAAAAGTAATCAAATTTGAACTAATACCATAAATAATCACCTTATCAAACAGATTTAGAGCCTCGTCTATCCTGCTCAAATTGCAGTAACCACAAATAACAAAGGTATAGCTCACAATATCAGGTGATAATCCATCTTAAAACTAAAGATTTCTTAGCAAAACTCGTGTACGCTATCCACCTGACGAATAACACACAATCTATTTGTAACAATTATTCGCATCTTGTTATGAATGACCACTTTGTTTTTCTTCTTGTGAGTGGCCACAAATATAGAGAAAATTGCAACACTATCATGCCTTTAACCTTTTATTATTTTATCTTCATTTCACAAATAAAGAGAACCAAAAATTTACAATAGTTGAGTAGAAAATAGGATGCCATCAATATTGAAAATCTAAATTTTATGTTAAAATGTAAATGATAAAAATGCATGAGCAAAATCAAATAAGAAATTGATCACTCACACCCATAAACCTAGAGTCCTAATAGAATTTAGGGAAAATGAGGAAAACAAGTACACTGTATATCAAACTAATGCTTCAAAATAAGGCTTATAAAGCACGCCGGCATTGATGTATAAGAGTGAAAGTTAAGGTCCAAACGCAGTTATGCTGGTAGAGCAAAAATAATAAATAGAGGGATGAATGAGCGGAAAAACAACTTAGTTTCATTGAAAAAATAATAACTTATGGAGGTTTTATAACATCCGATCTGTAGTATTTGCTCTTAAAAATCTCTAAAAAAATTGATGAACTTAGCTATTGATGACACGTCACTATAGGATTGCTAAAAAAAAAGCGCACACATATTTAATGCAGAAAGTAAAATCTAAAAGAGTCATGCTCTTCCCACCTTATTCAAAGTGAAATTTTTGGCTTGAGAAACCACTTTCTCCATTAATTTTTGAGCAAAATATGACAAATTATTGATCTTGAAAAGAAGCAGAATCAAGGAAAATGAATCACAGACTTTACGATGGAGAACATATTAACATTTTAACAGATAGATAACTATAGCTTCTGATAGACCACTTCAAATGCACAGAAGCATGAATATTTTGGTCATATTGCATATTGTTATGTTTAATGCATACGAAATCAAAAAAATTTCAAGCCAACAATATTTTCAAAGGATAAGAGGAAAAGGAGAACGAATTGCATATCATAAATAAGCAATTGAAAATTTTAAATAAGATCATTCAGGAATATCATCAAACACTTCGTATAAATTTTTTTAAGCAAATTATACACATTTCAAACAAATGTTGAAAAATACTATAAACAACAAACCTGTTGTTCACTAATGTTGTCCGGTAGAAAAAAGTAATGTAATTCTTGGAGTGTTGTCCAAAAGGGAAGTATGTTGTTGAAAAACTATGAAAATAATGTGCATTTGCTTCGATTTACTATCAAACACCATAGGTGCATCAATGTTCATAATGCGTCAAACAGGTGTAGAATCAAATAATGATTTCATATTTTTTATTTGATACTGTCAGTGAAACTTGACTTTGTAAAATTCTCTTCATTTTGTCAGCACAACATCCACACAGTATCCCTGCAAATTTATAAAAATAATTGCAAGAGAAAAAAATTAAATATTTGTAATTCATCAACACTCTATGACACAAGATACCAAAAAGAAAAAGAAACAACCACACAAAAATATAGATAAATAACTAAAACAAATATCCAATACTATAATAAAGATGAAAAAATTTGTGACTAAAATGCATAAAAATTTTCAGAACAGTTGAATGGTGCATGTGCATCCACAGACTTGCGCCAATATGGATCCTGTATTAAATAAATTTTTTAGGTTAACGATTTTACCTGGACTGTTAATTTATTGCTCCCCCTATCATTGTTGACTCCTCCTGAGTGTTTTTAACACTTGAGCTAAATCCTATTACATTTTTTAATGGCTTCATTGCATTTTTAAACCTCTTTGTTATTGCTTGTGCAGTCTAATTTGCAGTAATTAATTAGTGATTTAGTTTCAAAAATCAAAAAAATATCAATGGTCAATGTTAAAAAGTACACACTTACATGTACCATCTATCTAATTTCAAATATTGCAAATCAGTCAAAATTAGTGACATGCGTGTAAAATAGCCAGCAGAAAATTATGCGAAAAAAGTAAAAGACCTTAAAAAAGCAAAAGACACAAAAATTTAATGAAAGTGAGAAGTAATTTATATAAATCAGTGCAAGAAAGAAGAGGGAAAAACTTACCAGAAACAATAGTTAATGAAGCTCCATTTCAATAGAGTGCAGGCGTTGAAAGAGATTGAGAGTTGTAGTTGTACAATAATTTCAACTACTCACAAGTGTAGATGAAGAGTCTTTCCACCTCTATTATAGTCAATCAAATTAAATCAGAAAGGACCACAATCTATAAAGCATTATTGTACACATTTAACTACTTTTGGTACAATAATGAAATGTTGTGATGATCCTAAAATTATGACTTATATAATAGAGTAACATGACATGATGCATTACCTAATTGTTGAAATGATTATTACACTCTCTTCTCCCTAATTTATTCTGTTGAATATCACTTTATAACGTATCGATCTTTCAATTAGGCCACAATCGCGTGGGAGGTGTAATTTACATACTCCAATGAATCATCACATGGCACCATCTATTTTATTATAGATTAACTAAAAAACTTAGCCGCGCTTCGCGCGATCATGAAATACGTTATCAAATATATAATTTAATTTATTTTAATATATTAAAAATAATCAAAGAACCTTAAATTGTGAAACTTAATGGTGAAATATTTTGATTGTATACAATCATACCAAACACATGCTATACATATGAGTATACAAAAAGACAATTTTTCCATTAATGTGAACTTTTTTAGTGTTTAAATATTGCAAAATTTGCGGTTAATTAAATTCACTTTGTTATTATCGTGTCCTAATATATATGTGATGTAGCCAAAATATATTTATTTCATGAAATCTAAAATAATTAAAAGAAAAGTATCAATGATTTGCCCATAACTATTCAAATTAATTAATTGTACACTATATATTACATAAAAAAAATGAAAGTGAAATTATGCATGCATCACCTTATTTTAAATATCCTAAAGTCTTTAATATACCTAATTAACGTTTTGTCTTTCACAATAATAGTAATTATTTATTCATATGGGTTATATTTTTCGTTAATAATTATAAATATCATTTACTATGAGAAAATGATATTTTTGCTCCCTCCATCTCATTTTAGCTGGGCACATTTTATTTTAGAAGGTGATTAAAAAATTATAAATTGAATGATGAATTTTACTATGTTACCGTTTACCCATATTAATATATTCATAGGTCATAGAAATGAACATTGAATTATAATTGTTCACATTTAATGTATACTATTAATTGTAGGGGTAAATGAGAAAAAAATAATTAATTCTATCCTAATTTAGTAAGTGATCAACTATATGAGACGTTTATCTTTACTAAGATGACCAATTAAAATATAACGAAGAAAAAATTATTTATGAGTATTACTTTTTGCATGTACCACATTCTAAAGAACTCAAAAGTCTTCAAATATATCTATTTAACTTTTTTCTTCCACTATAATATTATTTTATTTTAAAAAATAGTTTCAATCTATTATGAGACCAAACTTTTTCATTAACCTATAGTTACTTATTCCTTACGCATTTTATATTTTTCTAAGTATATTACGTAACAAAAATGTTTTCTTGCTTCTCTTCTACAAAGGAAAAAGACAATTTCATTTCACAGTTATTTTTTTCCTACAGATGTAATATGCAGCAAACTTAAGTTTTAATATTAATTAAAAAGTGATTGTTAAGCCTTACCCAATATGTAGTTTAGCTACTAAAACACATATGCATATCTCTAAATGGTAAATTGATGTCTATATAATTATTTATATTATAAAATTTTCATCATATATAATATTTCAAAAATTAAATAGGTGAATGAATATATAGCTTCAAATCGAATCATCTTGATTAGTGAAAGATTGACAATTATAGATAGAGTTATACAAACTTTTACATTAATTTGTGGAGGTCAAAAACATGAAAGATTACATTGACAATTATGATTATCAATAAGAATAAAACTAATAAAGATAGCTAAAGATGAAAGTTAAGACGTTTAGTGAAATGTTGTCAATTATTTATAGAGAGAAGTATCGTAAACTTATACATTAATTTTGAAGGTTATAAACAGGAAAGATTACATTGAAGTATCATAAACTTATACATTAATTTTGAAGGTTATAAACATGAAAGATTACAT
>NC_061111.1:122833603-122854209 GCF_002878395.1 Capsicum annuum
ATTGAATGATAGTTCAAATAGAAAACTTACAGTTCAATAATTTAAATATAAAATTCAAGAATACCTAAAACAATTGAAGTTTATTTTGACTGTAAATCTAATTTAATATAATAAATATAATATTTTTACAAATTAAATAGCAAATTAATCAAACCGAAATTATCATTTCCGTGGGATGCCCACATATAATTTCTAAGTGGAAGACTTTGGTAAAATTTCATCAGCGCGAGGAGTAGTATTTGTTTTTGCTAATAATAATATAATAATAAAATAAAGAAACGAAGAAAATTTAATTATCCGTGAACTAACAACCCGATGCCACCTCATAAACTTTTTTTCTTGGTTAGCACTACTACTAGTCTATTACTTTCAAATTAAATTATCCGTCTCAAATTTTTTAATTTAATTTCTTTTTAATTAATTAAAAAAATTTTTTTTTCTTCATGTTTTATCTTTTTCGTTAACTATTATTTTTTAAATTAAAATATAAATATAATTTAATAGCTAGTCATATTATTTTCCTATATTGTGATATCAATTTGGACGGAGGAGTATGTCTGTGTGGCAGTCCCCATTTCAATTCCATCCCATTGCCATTAATACTCCCTCCTAAATATAGAGAGAGATTCATCTAACATTCTCCAACCAGCTCTACTAGGGTAGTCCCCATTACTTTCTTATAGGTACATTTTCATTTGCTCTTTCTATTTATCTTTGGAGTTTCCGATCTCCAAGTTTCCTCTTAAAATCTTGCTTCGGGTTTGTGTCTTTTTCTGTGAATTGTTGAATCTTTGCTCTTGTTCAATTGTTTCGATACTTCCAAGGATATATATATGGTTTTATTATCTGTTCTTTTAAATATCGGATCTGCTTTAAGTCTTTTGTGAGAGGAGGACAGGTGCACTCTTTTGATTTGGTTTACGTATTAAAGATCTGATACTGGGAATGTAATTTGGATCCGTGCACCTAATTTTAGAATTGTAGTTGATTTGATATTGTATTTTGGAGTTCACAATCAATTTCGCACTGACCTTCTCATTGCTTGTTTGCAGAGCCAGTTTCCTATGCTGATATTTTACAGTTATTTGTTTGATTGAATGAATTCACGAGGATTTAGGTTCATTTTTGTTTTTCCTCTTTTGGAAGGAAAGATTTACAGAAACTTGTTAAGACTAAATAATCAGCTTTCTTACTCCTTTTTGTTCCTTGTGATCTTATTTATTTTGCAATGTTGTTGCTTCAGTAATATACTTCACGTATCAGTACTTGGCTACACATTCGCCCTCGACTGACTGTATTGATGAAATGTTTCATTGTCACCTCACTCATATGTATTGATTATGTTTTGCAGAGATCTCAGTTGACTTGGCAAAATGGCTACGGGACAACTTTTCTCCAAGACTACACAAGCTTTGTTCTACAACTACAAGCAGCTTCCTATTCAGCGCATGCTTGACTTTGATTTCCTTTGTGGTCGTACTACGCTTCTGGCTCTCAGTTGATTTACCGGAGAACATGCACACAACAATCTTGTAGTTTTCAACGTATTGGTTATTGTTAATTTCGTGCTTTTAAAATTTTCAGGGAGGGAAACACCATCTGTTGCTGGAATTATTAATCCTGGTTCTGAGGGATTCCAGAAACTTTTCTTTGGTCAGGAGGAAATTGCAATCCCTGTACATTCAACGTATGTCCTTTTTATCTCAGTTCTTGGTTATATTCCCATTTTATTTTGAGATTTTCAATTTGGATCTCTAAAGGCATTCTTTGATAGTCTTTCTCAATGTGGTCTTTGTTCTTACTGGTCCCTTCCAGTATGCTATTTCTCTTTGGTGTGGCTTACAAATATTTGGCCAACTGCTCCCAGTTTTAGCAATTGAGATTCCTGGATATGTGTTGATTTGTGTGCTAACTATTTAATTTGTTGGTTCATAATTGAGTCACTTAGAATAATGTGCAACATAGCAGACATGCAATCAAATCTGTTGTTGAATTTTCTCAGTTTGAATTACTTCAGTTAGTAAAAGATGATAATGTGTCATCACATTTTCTCGATATGAATTACTTCAGTTAGTAAAAGAATCCCTTAATTCTGAACTTTCTACAATGCCAGATATGTCATATATCTGGCAGGTATAATTGAACTGTGTTGTCTTTACTTACCTCTGTACTACTGGTTTCTATTTGTTGAAATGGTGTCTGTCACTTTCACTGATCATATTCTACATTTTACTCTTTTCTTCAGCATTGAAGCTGCCTGTGCTGCACATCCCACGGCTGATGTTTTCATAAACTTTGCGTCTTTCAGAAGGTTGATACTAACCACTGTTCTTGTTGTACTGTCTTCCTTAAATTGCCTTTTTTCTTCTCGAAGAGAAAACCTGAAGCTGCTAGAGATTTGCGATTGTCTCTGATGTTTAACTGTCTTATTCATTTGCAGTGCTGCTGCTTCCTCCATGTCGGCTCTTAAACAGCCAACCATCAAAGTTGCAGCTATTATTGCTGAAGGAGTTCCTGAGTCGGATGCTAAGCAGCTGATTGCTTATGCAAAGGCAAACAATAAGGTAATATTATGTCATATCACCAGGTTTCTGCTTGTAGGTTCATTATTATTTCGTCTGGATTGGGGGTTATATTTTTTTGAATGATGATGTATAATCAAGTATAGGATAAGCCTATGGACAGTAAAAATGAAGAAATTATCAATTAATTGTATAACATTTCATTTGCTTACCGTGGAGTCAATGAATTCCCCCTTCCCCTGTCCGCAGTTTTTATCTTTCTTAAAGAGATTATAGAAAAATGATAGAATGAGCTCTTAACAGATCATCAAATGGAGCATTTAAGAGGTCAATAACTTCCCTCACTCTAGCTTTCCTCCTTTATTGATTTCCAAAATTTTATGGTGTGTAAAATGGTTGTCTTTCTCAGGTGGTTATTGGTCCAGCTACTGTTGGAGGGATTCAAGCTGGTGCTTTCAAGATTGGTGATACTGCTGGAACAATTGATAACATTATTCAGTGCAAACTTTACAGGCCTGGATCTGTGGGCTTTGTATCAAAATCTGTGAGTGATTTTTAGAACCTCTTTCATCTTGTATTTTAATAAATATTAGAGAAATGTCTAATTGATTACACACCTGCAGCATTTTGTCCCCTTTTACTTTCTACCTTACTATCTCCGACAGCGCGATTAAGATAAGAACATGATTGTGAGATACTTCGATCTATTCTCAACTACTTTCAGATGCATATCTTCACCTAACTTAATGTATGAAATGATTCAAACATCTCTTTTACCAAACATTCATGCATGAAACCATGATCTCCCTCTAATATACGAAATCTATTCGAAAATAACATTTTCCAGTTTCAAGAATAATTTTTTCTTCTCTTGATGTCCAGGGTGGTATGTCTAATGAATTGTACAATACAATTGCTCGTGTGACTGATGGAATTTATGAAGGTTAGGCATTCAGAATTCTGAATCCATCCTATTGGGAGCATGTTTGTGTTGTCTTTATTAAGAAATAGAATGTGAGTCAATTATGGTCTATGCAGGAATTGCAATCGGTGGAGATGTTTTCCCTGGCTCTACCCTTTCAGATCATGTTTTGCGCTTCAACAATATCCCCCAGGTAATTCATTTGTATAGGCTACATTTTCCTTGTATATCTCCAAGTTCATCCTGAGGCCCCCGGTCTTGTTGCTTTATTTTGGTTTTCTAAAAGTTGGTGTATCAAAAGAGATCGGAAGAACAATTGAAAATGTCTCTCAATAATTTTGTTAACCATAGAGGGCTTTAAATAGCCCACTTGAAAACAGAAAATCTGCACAATTAAATTTGAAAACCTAAATAATCTCAACTAAACTTCAACAACAACAACAACAAACCCAGTGTATTCCCACTTAGTGGGGTCTGGGGGGGGTAAGATGTACGCAGTCCATACCTCTACCTCTGATGAAGTAGAAAGGCTGTTTCCGAAAGACCCCCGGCTCAAGTCACGAGATATCACACAACACATAGTACAGCACAGAAGCAGATGACATAACATAGATACGGCACCCATAAGGAATATAAAACAGAGTAAAGCAGGAATGCAGGAATATACAGCAAAGGAAAGCACACATATTCGTAATAAACATGGAACACGGAACACGGAACATTGAATACGGAATCATAGCAGGAATACACCCCCAACAAACCGTATTTCTTGCCAATCGTAGCATAAGTCTCTTCAACTGGCCTGGTCAATTGCAAAAGTGTATTTGCAGCATCTAAACTTATCTAACTAAATTTAATTTAAATGTAAACAGACTGACTCCTCCTGCAACTAAACTACTTCTTATACTAGTGAATCTGCAGTAACAGAAGCAAATTTCAACACTTCAAGAGATCCTGATTGTTTGTAGTTGTCTGAATGTGTCTATTGCCCTCGTTGTATGTTCCTAGAGAGAAGCTGCTTTTATCTTTATGATCATAAAGCTAACATTCCAACTGAGTAGCAAAAGTTTATCCCTTTCCACATACACACACACACTCACACTGACTTTGTTGCCTTTCTTCCTAATGTTCACCACTGGTGTTTATGATTTAAAGTTGATTTAATTCCACTGTGTTTATATAATACCTAGAAGCTCAATGGTGCTTAAGCAACTGATGTTATGATGTCTTGATTTATTTCCTGCTTCTGTTACCACTTTTTCAATTACTTGTTCTTCACTTTCTTTTAATCATGTTTTTGGTATTCTTAGGTAAAAATGGTGGTTGTTCTCGGGGAACTTGGTGGACGAGATGAATATTCCTTGGTTGAAGCCTTAAAGCAGGGAAGAATCAACAAGCCTGTTGTTGCCTGGGTTAGTGGAACTTGCGCTACACTCTTCAAGTCAGAAGTACAATTTGGTCATGCGGTGAGCTCTATTTTCATTATTTTCCGCATTTCCTAGAAACATGTTGCTAGTTGTCTCTCTCAAAGACCAAGAGATGTTTTGACAAAGTAGCTTTTTGCCTCTTCTCTTTCCTCCTTTTTAGAAGAGGCTGGACAGATAATCTTTGCACATGAAGTCTAACTTTGAATGGATCTTTGTCAAAAAGGGGGCAAAGAGTGGTGGTGAAATGGAGTCTGCACAAGCAAAGAATCAAGCACTCAGAGACGCCGGAGCTGTAGTTCCAACCTCGTATGAAGCTTTTGAAGGAGCAATCAAAGAAACTTTTGAAAAGCTAGTGAGTCTCTTGATATTCAGCAGAGATTTCTTGTTTATACCTTGTACTCTGCTATTAGTTCTAACAACACTGCATATTGGATTTGGTAGGTTGAAGCAGGAAATACTACGCCCCTAAAGGAAATTACACCTCCTCAAATACCTGAGGATCTTAGCACCGCAATTAAGAGTGGAAAAGTTCGGGCACCAACTCATATTATTTCTACAATATCTGATGATAGAGGTATAGTTGGATTTGTGTATTTTCTATCAATGATCAATTTGTTTCTCTGGTGGCTAAATAAGAGTCAGGAATATTCACAGGTGAAGAGCCTTGCTATGCTGGCGTACCCATGTCATCCATTGTGGAGCAGGGACTTGGTGTTGGTGATGTAATATCCCTCTTGTGGTTCAAACGTAGCCTACCACGTTACTGCACGCGCTTTATTGAGGTAAATTTCTTATTGTTGCAACTCTATCACTCTTTCAATAGGTTCTAAAAGCCTAATTTTGACTATCTGTTTCTGCGGCTATCATTCTTTTTCTAAACCTTAATATGCTCTGTCGTGGTTGATTTCTTGGCAGATTTGCGTTATGTTGTGTGCTGACCATGGTCCTTGTGTTTCTGGTGCACACAATTCCATTGTAACTGCCAGGGCGGGAAAAGATCTGGTTTCCTGCCTTGTTTCTGGTATGTTACAGTTTGTGGGTTTCTAGAAATGTGTTTATTTTTCAATCAGAACTGGAATAATGTGGCTCTTAATAGGATTGCTGACTATTGGTCCACGATTTGGTGGTGCTATTGATGATGCCGCCCGTTACTTCAAGGATGCTTATGACAAGGTGAGTGTTACGATTTATGCGCATTCTCTAAGCCACTCATCAGACGAGAAGAAGTTCCTGCTAGTCTCTTTTGTGTCTAGATGAATAGATATTTTCAAATGTTTTGTATTTGCAGGGTCTTACTCCATATGAGTTTGTGGAAAGTATGAAGAAGAAGGGAATCCGAGTGCCAGGAATTGGCCACAGGTAGCATATGTTGTAATTGTAGGATAATTGATTATATCCTAGAATTGTTCCTTGAATTGTAGAAGCAAAAAATGTACTGGAAAATCTTTTGAACTTGTCTTCTAGACTCTATTTGACGTACCACATCTACTTGTTGTGTGACAGGATTAAGAGAGGTGACAACAGAGATAAGAGAGTGGAACTACTGCAGCGTTATGCTAGGGAAAATTTCCCTTCTGTTAAGTACATGGAATATGCTGTTCAGGTTGAAACTTACACGCTCTCAAAGGCAAACAACCTAGTCCTCAATGTTGATGGTGCCATTGGATCCCTCTTCTTGGATCTCCTTGCGGGCAGTGGAATGTTCACCAAGCCAGAAATTGATGAAATTGTGGAGATTGGTTATCTCAATGGACTTTTCGTGCTGGCTCGTTCAATTGGGCTTATAGGGTGAGTTGCATGATGATGCTTAAACACCATTTTAGATTTACTGTCGGTAATTCTTGTTTATGATCGCTCGATTCTACTTCCTTAATGATGGCCTGTACCTTTTGAAATGTCAGGCACACATTTGATCAGAAGAGATTGAAACAGCCTCTGTACCGTCACCCATGGGAAGATGTCCTCTACACAAAGTGAAAAGTCTTCCCATAAAAACACGCAGAAAGTTGGCTGCTCCCAATCTAGAGCGTGCATTCAAACTTTTTGGTTAGGCATTTGTTGTGTGTGAGAGGTTACATGTGTTAAGCTAGTGTTTGTACTACCCAAGAGCTCTGATGAGGGTTTCATTCTGTAAGTTCTTTGGTAGATTCCTACGAGACAACTCTCAGTTATCATTTATGATCAATTCTTAGTTCCACTGCGCAAATGTTTGTTTCCCTCTTTACATGTCAGAAAGAAATAAGACATTCCATTGTTGTACCTGATTTCAAATGTCTTTACAAGGAGATTCTTCGTTCCTTGTCTATGCACTGTTTGCCAAAAAGAAAATTTAGTAGTTACATGAAAAGTTTTGGCTGTGATTTAAGATTTGAATAAATTTTGGCAGTCGTCATTAGCATGGGTCAATAAACCCGGAAGGTGCATAGTAAACATGCTATAACATATTAAATTACAGAATGAGCGTATACATATGTTATGGGAAGATATATTATGTTTTTTTAAGGTATCAAGTGCACGGATTTAAATTGTTAAGCACCCATAGGCGGTGTGTTTGTAAGCTGATTTTCTATTACTGTTAATCAAGTTCATGGCTAACACACCCATGTTGTTCCTTTCATTTGGAGAATTGGACAAGAGGGGAATTGGGTGTCAAATATAGTACGAGCCTTCACGTGGGAGGGGCAATGTGATATGAAAGGGAATACTCATCACTTTGCCCCCACCAATTCCATTATGATCCTTTTCATCTTTTTATCTTGTTCTTTTCTCCTCTTTTTCTCTCTCTATAGATAGATAGATGCAACATCATTAAAATTACTGCTCCCATTACTAGAATTAAAACTGGTATGAAGGATGCGAAGTTCTTGGAAATTAGACGAAACATAGCATTTTTATTTATTTCTTAAAATGGTCAATCTTATATTCCCACGTGGCCAAGTCCAAAACATGAATTCTCAGCCACTGAAAACACCCTGCTTTTATTGACAAACACACTTCCATTTCATCATATCCACATATGTTTCCACCTCAGAATATTGATCTGATAAAAAAACAACAATTATTAATATAGTAATTCACAGCAGAATAATAAGTCCGAGAAAGTATTTTACAACGGCAAAGCAAAGGTTCACGCATTCGATCAAACAAAATATATCCCTCCCTCTTTTATTTTTCTTCTTTCTTAACAAACAAACACTGAGATTTCCTTTTTGCTTCTCTAAGCATATTCCCTTAGATTTCTTGAAAATCTTTCAGGAAAATTTAGCAGACGGTTTAACCATAGATTTCAAATATTTTCATTTTATTGAAAACTTTTAAAATTGAAGTTGTGTTTAATTATACTTTTTATAAAATGACAGGAAAGGAAAGAGCACTTTTACAACTTAAGAGTTGAAGATAAAGTTGGAAAATAGGTTGTAGTGAATAATTTCCAAATTATAATTATTGCGAAAAGAAGAAGGAAGAAGTGAATACTGCTTGTGGCGAAACAGGTCCACCATATTACTCACTACTACTATAAATTTGTCAAAACCCCATTGCTGAATTCAACCAAAAATTCAATCTTTTTTCAGCTTACACATCTGTTAGGAGTTGCCCAAAGTCATTTTCTTTTTTTCAGCTCATTCTGTTTTATTAGGGTTTTAAATTGACAAGTTTTTTCCATGTAATAGCAAGAAAAATAGGATTGTGAGGAGGAGAGAAAAATGGCTTCAGGAAGTAGAACAAAGCATTCCCCTCACAACTCATCACAAGGTCAAGCTCAAGCTCAAGCTCAAGCTCAATCTTCAGGTACAAGTAATGTGAATTACAAAGATTCAATAAGCAAAGCCATAGCACAGTACACAGCTGATGCTAGGCTTCATGCTGTTTTTGAACAATCTGGTGAGTCTGGCAAGTCTTTTGATTATTCACAGTCTGTTAAAACTACTACACAGTCTGTGCCTGAACAGCAAATTACTGCTTATTTGACTAAAATCCAAAGAGGAGGTCATATTCAACCTTTTGGTTGTATGATTGCTGTTGATGAGACTAGTTTTCGTGTTTTAGCTTATACCGAAAACGCCTCTGAAATGCTTAGTCTAACTCCACAATCAGTTCCAAGCCTTGACAGGTCTGAGATCCTCACTATTGGAACTGATGTTAGGACCCTTTTTACCCCTTCAAGCTCTCTTTTGCTTGAAAGAGCATTTGGGGCACGTGAGATCACTTTACTCAACCCTATTTGGATTCATTCCAAGAATTCTGGGAAGCCCTTTTATGCTATTTTGCACAGGGTGGATGTCGGCATTGTCATTGATTTGGAGCCTGCCAGAACTGAGGACCCTGCTTTATCTATTGCTGGAGCAGTGCAGTCGCAAAAACTTGCTGTGAGAGCTATTTCTCATTTGCAATCACTTCCTGGCGGGGACATTAAGCTTTTGTGTGATACTGTGGTTGAGAGTGTCAGGGAGTTAACTGGCTATGACCGGGTTATGGTGTATAAATTTCACGAGGATGAGCATGGTGAGGTAGTGGCTGAGAGCAAAAGACCTGATTTAGAGCCCTATATCGGTTTGCATTATCCTGCTACTGACATTCCTCAAGCTTCACGCTTTTTGTTTAAGCAGAACAGGGTAAGAATGATTGTGGACTGCCACGCCACCCCTGTGCGGGTTATTCAGGATGAATCACTGATGCAACCTTTATGTCTAGTTGGTTCCACACTTAGAGCTCCTCATGGTTGCCACGCGCAGTACATGGCAAATATGGGGTCTATTGCCTCGTTAACACTGGCAGTAATTATAAATGGAAATGATGAGGAAGCTGTGGGGGGCGGCCGAAATTCAATGAGGCTATGGGGCTTAGTTGTTGGACACCACACATCTGCTCGGTGCATTCCATTCCCTCTTAGGTATGCGTGTGAATTCCTTATGCAGGCCTTTGGACTCCAATTGAACATGGAGTTGCAACTGGCATCACAGTTGTCTGAGAAACATGTTTTAAGGACACAGACACTGTTATGTGACATGCTCCTTCGAGACTCACCTACGGGGATTGTTACCCAAAGCCCCAGTATTATGGACCTTGTGAAGTGCGACGGTGCTGCTCTATACTACCAGGGGAAGTACTATCCATTAGGTGTTACACCAACTGAACCTCAGATAAAGGACATTGTGGAGTGGTTATTGACTTACCATGGGGACTCAACAGGTTTAAGTACCGACAGTTTGGCTGATGCTGGGTATCCTGGGGCAGCTTCACTTGGTGATGCAGTTTGTGGTATGGCTGTTGCTTATATAACTTCTAAAGATTTCTTGTTTTGGTTTCGCTCCCACACCGCGAAAGAGATAAAGTGGGGTGGTGCAAAGCATCATCCTGAAGACAAGGATGACGGGCAGAGAATGCATCCACGTTCTTCCTTCAAGGCATTTCTGGAAGTTGTTAAAAGTCGGAGCTCACCATGGGAAAATGCAGAAATGGATGCAATTCATTCTTTGCAGCTTATTCTGCGAGATTCATTTAAGGATACTGAGGCAAGTAATTCTAAGGCTGTCGTGCATGCTCAGCTTGGGGAAATGGAGTTGCAAGGGATAGATGAACTTAGTTCTGTTGCCAGAGAAATGGTTAGATTGATAGAGACCGCAACAGCTCCCATATTTGCTGTTGATGTCGAAGGTCGCATAAACGGGTGGAATGCAAAGGTCGCTGAATTGACAGGTTTATCAGTTGAAGAAGCTATGGGGAAGTCTTTGGTTCATGATCTTGTACATAAAGAATCACAGGAGACTGCTGAGAAACTTTTGTACAATGCTCTAAGAGGTTATACCTGTCTTTATTTTCTTCATTTCCAAATGATAGTACAGTTTTTAAGTTGTAGAGTTTCTTTGCTCTGCATGAGTGGTATAATCTTACCTTTTCTCTTCTTTGTGTTTGAAAATTGAATGCGAAGAAATCATGTGCTTTTAGTGATTTTCTTTACTCTGAGTCTTTTGAAAAAAATGTTGGTTCACATAGGTTCACTTCATCTTGTTGAATTTGTGAACTGAAGCATGTAGTTTTGTTGTGTGTGTTTTGGGGGTGGAGGGATATGGCATGGTGTGCGACTAAATGGAGAGGTATTATGCACAAAACCAAGTTAATCAATCAACTACACCTCAATCCAAAACTAGTTATATCGTCTGTATGAATCCCTTCATATCCATTCCACACTACTTTGTTCCATTATATGGAGGTTTGTTTTGATCCTTGCCTTTCTATGGTAAAAGTTGTGTAAAACAAGTTCAATGTATACGAATGTTCCCTTAGGCATTATCTGGCATTTGGACGCATTCAAATTGCAAACTTTTACTGCAAAACAATTAATATGTAGTAGTGGTTATGAGGATTCACTTGCTGATAACATCCAGGATCACTGATTCACCTTCGGTAATCTGACAAGAGAGTTTTATTCTACCACCAAAGTGTTAGCTTCTTTTTTTACTTCACCAAAGCCATTTCTTGTACAGTACAGATTTAGGTTAATTCCTGCTTATAGAGAACCTTCTCTCTGTATTGTGTGTTTAGGTTGGCTCTTCAATAGTCTGTAACTGAAATAACTGGTATCAACTCTGCTCCTGTTCTACTCATCCCCTGCAACAAACATCTAAAAAGAAAAAGAAACTAATATTGTAGCCCTACTACTGCAGGTGAGGAAGATAAAAATGTAGAAATAAAGCTAAGGACATTTGGAGCTGAGCAACTAAAGAAAGCTGTTTTTGTAGTGGTTAATGCTTGCTCTAGCAAAGATTACACAAACAACATTGTTGGTGTTTGCTTTGTTGGGCAGGATGTTACTGGGCAAAAAGTTGTTATGGACAAGTTTATTCACATCCAAGGTGATTACAAGGCCATTGTGCACAGCCCCAATCCTCTGATCCCTCCCATATTTGCATCAGATGAGAACACTTGTTGCTCTGAGTGGAACACCGCCATGGAAAATCTCACTGGTTGGTCCAGAGGGGAGATTGTTGGAAAAATGCTAGTTGGTGAGATTTTTGGAAGTTGTTGTCGGCTCAAGGGTCCAGATGCCATGACAAAGTTCATGATCGTGTTGCATAATGCAATTGGAGGTCAGGATACAGACAAGTTTCCATTTTCCTTTTTTGACCGAAATGGGAAATATGTGCAGGCTCTTTTGACTGCAAACAAGAGAGTCAATATGGAGGGCCATACTATTGGGGCTTTTTGTTTCATGCAGATAGCCAGTCCTGAATTGCAGCAAGCTCTAAGAGTTCAAAGGCAACAGGAAAAGAAGTGTTATTCTCAGATGAAAGAGTTGGCATACATTTGTCAGGAAATAAAAAGTCCTCTTAATGGAATACGCTTTACAAATTCATTGTTGGAGGCCACAGATTTGACAGAAAATCAGAAGCAGTATCTGGTGACAAGTGCTGCTTGTGAGAGGCAGATGTCTAAGATCATAAGGGATGTTGATCTGGAAAACATTGAGTTCGGGTAAGTCTTTTTTTATTAGATTATGCTTGCTAATAAGTCTTTCAAAGCCAGTGTTGCTTGGTTCCTCCAAAAATGTTGCTGGGTGCATGTCAGATCCTCCAAAATCATGCATTTTTGGAGGAACGGACATGATGCAGCAGTATTTTTGGAAGTCCAACAACATAATTTGAACTAATACTTTCTCCATATTATGGGCATGGAGTTTAAGAAAGAAAGATTTCATGAAACTTGTGGACGTGTGGTCTTATACATGCCGTGCCATTTCTGTGGCTCTAAAAACATGCTATGATCGAGTGGGAACTTTAAGTTACCTATTTCCAAAATGAAAAGTTCATTCTTTTTGGAAAACTGACTAAAATAGAACAGAGGACGGAGTAGCTATTTATCCAGAATATAATATCTTAGAGTGTAACTCTGGAATCAAAAGTAATAAATTCAGGAGTTTCTTTTAAAACAACAACAGGCTGCAGTTGACATTATAGTATGAGCCACGGTTCAGGTTTTTCAATAGATTCAGAAGAAAATTCAACAGAAGATGTGTACCGTATCTAAGTTGTGAACTTGAGATCCTAATGATGAAAGTATAAAAATCTACCCTCCTATTATCCCATTCTTATCTGAGGTTTTACATTATATTTTGATGTCTAGATGATTACTATTTCAGCACGAAAACTGGCTTGGGTACAATGTCGACTCAGAACTTGAACAAACTGAAGTGAAGTGCTTTAGACTAACTGAAACGAGGCAATGTTTTCTGTATAATACTAGTACTTTTTCTTTTGAATATCTACGGTAGATACATTAGTTATTCACTTCTTACTTGCATGCAAGTTTCTTGGGGACACAAACACAGGTTCGTTTAGAGTCATTTCCTGCATATGTCTATACCATGTGAAATTAACTGTTTTGGATTTCTTTCTTTTTAATGTGTTCTTCTGTAGGTTGAGGGAGGGGATTATGGGCATGTATTTCTATTCTATGTAGAATTAGCAACCTTTTTCCTTGCAGAATTTGACTGACCTTTGATCTTCTAACAGTGCACTGACCCTTGAGATAGAAGACTTTTTTCTTGGGAGTGTAATAGATGCTGTTGTTAGCCAAGTGATGTTATTGCTGAGGGAAAAGGGTGTGCAATTAATCCGGGATATACCAGAGGAAATTAAGACATTAATAGTTCATGGTGATCAAGTGAGAATTCAACAGGTCTTGGCAGATTTCTTGCTGAACATGGTACAGTATGCACCATCACCTGACGGGTGGGTAGAGATCCAACTTCGACCAAGTATAAAGCCATTATCTGATGGAGTAACTATTGTGCATATTGAACTCAGGTACATTTTATAATCTTCTCTTCCTGTAACTACAGGCAGACGCGCTATATTAATTGATAACTCTCGCCACTATCATGCAACCTTGATTGTCTAAATGGTTCTTGAGAAGTCTTCAGTCCCCATTTGAATGCCATCTGCTGCTAACGTCAGTCATTTATTTCAGATTATTTTCTGTAGATTACTTGGTTGATAATATTTCTGATTGCTCCAACAGGCACGTTAGAATATGAGAATTATGACCCAATGAGTTATAATGTAATGTTAAGAGGAGTATAAAAATTCCATGTACGTTTAGACGTCATGGAAATTTACAGTAGGGATTATAACATACGAGCATAAGTAAGAGGTGCATTTTAGTACTTCTCTTTGGCATAGATTTTACCCTGCCTTCTCTCTTCATGCCTCATCTCCTATTCATATATATAGTTTTTGCCTTCTTCTATCAACTTCCATTGACTCAGCAGTGACAACCTATAAAGTGAGAGTTTATACAATCTTCTGCTAGTTTTTTTTTCGTTTCTTTCTGAACATACCGCCTGGTTGCTTACCTTTTAGTCTAGTTCCATCCCGTACATAAGTAACCTATCTATTGCATTGCCTTTAAATACTTATTTTTCATCAATGCTCTTCTCTTTTTCTTTCTCAAGCTCACTTCGTTTTTTGCTGTAAAGGAGGTTAACACATGCTTTCGTTTAAATTTTATAAGCTGACCAAGCTCAAGCAAGAACTAATACTGCAATTAGTTGACAGATGGATAAGATTAGGATCTCTAGATGTGAATTTTGACATTGGTAAATTGATCAGGCAGCATCAATTTTGTTTGTTGAGCTCTTTTACTTGACTCTACCATTACTCGTTTTTCGTCTTTCCGCTTTAATTTCCTGTGTTTCGAGTAGGAAAAAGCATCTTCTCCGCATCAAACTCACACTTCATCTATAAAGTTTCTATTTCAGTTTTGAACTGAAACAGCAGAATTATAAGCTTCTAATGAACTGCCCAAATACAACTGCTTATAGATGAGAACATTGGTGGACTTCATAACTAAGACACTGTAATCTCAACCCAGCGATAGGAATGAGTAAAAGGATAGGCTTAATCTTTTAGTTTTGATATTTAATCTTACTAAACTTATCATGGTGCTTGAATGTGGTAATTAATAACTGCCAAACACTTTTCATTGTAGATATAAATATATCCGCAAACATTTACCTCTGCAGGTTTTGGTGTTTACTAGCACATCCTAGGTCTCACTTTATTAGCTTTCCTGGAGATTGAGGTGGGCCAAAATGTATTCCAAAATATTCATCCTGCCAGTGTTTTACTAGTATCCTAGGTTGCACTTTGTTTTTGTAATTAACTCTTGCCTTGTATTAGAGAAAAATTGAGTTCTAGGGGTAATGTTTCAGTAGTTCCACACTTGTTGGTGTGCTATACTACCTTAACTAGTAAATATTCTTTTTTCTTTTTTTTTTTTGGAATAGGATTGTATGCCCTGGTGAAGGGCTTCCTCCTGAATTGGTTCAAGACATGTTCCATAGCAGTCGGTGGGTAACTCAGGAAGGCCTAGGGCTGAGCATGTGCAGAAAAATGTTAAAGCTTATGAATGGAGAAATCCAGTATATCAGAGAATCAGAAAGATGCTATTTCCTGATTATCCTAGACCTGCCAATGACGACCCACAGGGGTTCAAAGAGTGTTAGCTAGGCTAACAACGCAGTAAGAGAAGAACCTGTAATATCTCTTAAAATTGCAAGCTGGTGAAATTCTGGTTATGCCTCTGATCCTTGACTGGAGCTTGACAAAAGAGAAAGCAAGTATGGGGAATTAAGCAGCATCATGCTAAGAGTACTGACTGGGCTGTTTCGGGTTTCCTAAGTTTTGTGACTTGTATTTGCTGGCGTCTTTTACAACTCCGACCTAGTATTCTCAGCATATGCGAGGGATTAAGTTGAGAAAGCTGTTGCTACGTGGTGCAAGCTTTTTAGTAATTCTTGACGTAGTAAGTGGATAATTGCCAAATAATTGGAAATGGTTAGCATCATCTGAAATTAATTGATCCCAGAGCTGATGTGGGTAGCATAAAGAAATGTAACAATTGTATTGTTGTATAATAGTATGTATTAAGAGGTAAATAAATATCATCCTTACCAATGGTCTGGCGGAGTTGGCGGCTCCCACTCTTTGTAACATTAGGATTTCTTCAAATTTATGTAACATCAACATCCTGAGAATTTTATATTACTAAGCTCCTCTTGCAAGGAATGGTTGCCATTTTAAACTACTATATATATAGCAAATAACCAAAGCTTTTTCAAGTTCCACCATTTTTTTGTTTTGTTAATTGTCCATCTCAGTTAAAATCACATGGCTTTGTGCAGTCGGTAATTTAGCATCTTCTACTTCATGTTTGTTAGTGAGTTCCTTGGTCCACAAATTCAATTTTTTTCACTTTCTTATCTAGGTCTTGGCTGATCTTCTTCCTATTTCTGGAAATAATTTATCAAATTTGAACTCTTCTTGCTTAGTGCATTCTTCATTCTGAACATTATTGTGTGTGAATGAATTAGCTCTTAATCTATTAGCTTTATATTTTAAATTTGCCTCTTCCTACTTTTATTCTTAAGCATGCATGTAACTCTCCTGCTTTACTGACTCAAATTTTAAATTGGGAAAAGGATTTTAAATTGTGAAAAGGCTCTATCAAACTATTAGAAATGACTCATTAATATCATTCGTTATAAATTTGGCTCATCTATGCCACTATCATTGAATGTTTGGTTCATCTATGTCACTGTCGTTACAGAAAGGTTCATTCTTGCAACGGTGACTTTTACAAAATCATCTTTGTCACGTGGTCTCTTATTAGAGATCAACATTACCAAATTTAAATCAACTAATATTAAAATAAAAAATCGAACCCATTAAAATAAAATTTGTTTCACACAGTTAAAATAAAAATTGAACTTATTAAACATAAAAATCAGACTAATTAAAAATAAAAGTCAAACCCATTAATTGTGTTGGATTTTAGTTTAATGCATATGATCATTTATTTTGATCTAAGTAATATTGGTTTATTTAAATTTAGTGCGTGAACTAATAATAAGAGGTTATGTGGTAAAAATAGTTTTTGCAAAAATCGTCATTGCAAAATAATGGCTCAAATGAACTTTTCTAATGAACTTTTCGGTAACAACAGTGGTATAAATGAACTAAACTTTCAAAGATAGTCACATAGATAAGTCAAACTTATAACGGATAGCATAAATAAATTATTTTCGATAGTTCAATATTGTTTTAAGCTTTTCCCTTTTAAATTTGCCTCCACTGTTTATATGTTGAGATCACGAATGCCTCCGCCGGACTGCAAGTCCGATTCATGTAGACCTAGAAAATAATGCGTACCATGGAAAAAATATGATCTATATAGGCTATACTAATAAATTGCAATTGAGTTGTTTCAATGTGATAATATGTTTAAGGCCTGTATACTTTAGGGGTCTTTTAATATTCGTTGAGATTATACGTAGCAATTGAAAACAAAGACAACCTTTTGTGCTGGGCAAACTATATTTTCAATAATACTATATGTTTGAGGAAAATTTTTACCAATGAAAAAGGCCCGATCAATATTAGTTGTGTGATCCACAATTATTCTTTTGATGATACTTGATTAGTGGACTTCTTTATATATTTTTGGCCAAATTCATCGGCTGCCCCTATACTTGATACGATCTTTCACTTTGGTACCTTAGCTAGACAATATTCATTTTTGGCACCTCAAGTAGCTATAAGTGTGTCATTTTGATACTTTTCGCTGACATAGCAAAGAGAGTGCATTATACTCTCTATAGGCACGTGAATGATGAATTTAATCGATTTTTAATTTTTTTCCCTCTTCTTCCTTTTCTCAATTACTCCGACTATTTCTCATACTTTTTCACCATTTTTTCACCTTTGCATCAACCTTAAACTCAAATATGTTCTTCAAATCTCTCAATAGTTGTAGTCCCTCTCTCCCAACACTATTATTTCTTAATTTTTTGATTAAAAAAATCATCTTTTCAGCATAAAAGAAAAAAATTATAAACTCAAAAATCCTCTTGAAAATTATTCATTAATGGCGAATCATTGACAAGGCAGATATGGGCATCATCCTTTACAGAAAATTCCAGTTTCTACGACGCCTCTATAATGATTTGTTGTTGCAGAAAATCCCAATCACAGGACCCATTGTGGGTATGTTGGTTGTTGCAGTGATGAATTATTAAGGGCTCAGATTTGTTGTATTTTGAACAAAGCAAAAGAGAAAAACAACGGGATTTTGCTATTGCAATCACTTATGACCATTGTTATTGAAGAAATCTGAAGACAATTTTTAGAGATGAAAATTGGAGAAGATGATCGAGGAGGGGGGCGGGGCTGCGTTGCTACAACATTAGTTTGTGGGGAGGGAGAGGCGTTGCTGCAGCAATCTTGGGGTGGTGGTGGGGTGGGGGTACTAGAAGAAGATGATGTCTGGGGGGGGGTGTCATTTATTTATTGATTTTTTATTTAAAATTAAAGTTAATTATTTAAAAATTAATTTTTTAAATTATAATTTATTTAAAATTATTATTTTAAACAAGAACGCCACATGCCTTTTTTTATTGGTCGTATGCCATGTCAACAAACATGTGTATTACACACACTTTATAAAATCAATTGATTGTACAAAAAATGTCAAAATGACACAGTTAATAGCTGGTTGAGGTGTAAAAAATGAACATGATCCAGTTGAGGTGCCAAAATAAAAGATCGTACCAAGTTCAGGAGGCTGGCGATGAGTTTGACCTATATTTTTTCATACCACCCAATACCCTCCCCCCTTTTCTCTCATTTTTTTATTCTCTTTGTTTTTAACTAATATCCAACTTTCAAATACACAATTGATCTATTGAATAAATAAAAATAATAATAAATACATTTTTTGTTTGAGACACCTTTAAACCTGTTAAAATTTAAAATGTATATTATTTAATATTCTTAATAGTACCAAATTAACTAAAAACACAAACTACTTCATGTTTACAGTCACTTTAGCATATAAATTGATTGAATAAAATTATTTTAATAAATATAAATTATTTATTTAGATACATTTGATAATTTATAACCTGACTAGAAAAAAATCTTTATAATAGCAGATCCTAATGTAATAAATAAAATCATAATTATGTTTTATTAGAATATGTCAAAAATTGACAAAAAAAAAATACGAAAAATAGTATACTTTTTGGAATGGCCAATATTTTGCCCCACTGTTTTATATTTTCTCTGATTTCTGATTGTGTTTTAAAGCTGCTGATACTTATATATATATATATATATATATATATAATATATTAAAAGTGTAAAGAGCCTTAGAAAAGTGAATTGAACCTTTTGCCCTTCATTAAAAGTATCTGTTTTAGACAAAACTGTCATTTTACTATTTTTAAAAAATTATTTTTTAATTATATATACAATATTTTATAGTAAAAGTCTTAAATATATGGTAAGTTTTAAAAATTAAGAAGTCCTAAGTATGTGGTAACGATAAAATTTATGATAAGAATTATTATAAAAATTAATAATTAAGAAGTCCTAAAATATATGATAACATTAAAATATATAGAAAAAATTATTATTAAAATTAATAGTTAAGAGTACTAAAATATATGATAAGAGAAGAAAGAAAAAAAATATACGTTTATGACTTTATGCACTAATTTCCTATTATAGAAGAAGTCAAAATTGGGATAGGTTTATAACCAATTAAATGTGTAATTTTTTTGTACTTTATTAAAAGAAATAAATGGTAGGAGAATTAATTAATATTTTTCTTTCAAATGTTTAATTAAAAAAATACTCATAAAATAAGACTCTATTAAGAAAATACTTTTATAAATATTGAGATGTACGTTAAACTAGAGAACAAACCGATTTGCCTATTGGGAGAACATGATTGATGCTCATCTAACTTGATTCGGTTGCATGTCTAGATTGGTGGATATTTGATTTTCTAACCCTCAACTTCTTCACCGTTTTTATCAGCATAATAGAATTCAACAGGTGTGTATATATATATCTTCTTTGTTTTTCATTCAAAATCATTCTTTAGGTCAAAATTTTCGCTCAGACAAGAATTAGGTGGATCAAAATCAAAGTTTTATGATCACTATTATATATATTTTTTTTTATAGTTTATAGGTCGTAGATGAATGTTGGGTGGCTTTGAAGAATTTCTTGTGTAAATGTTAGATTTAATTGTATTATTTTGATATCTTTATTATCTTATTGTATTATTTTAATTTACAGATGCTAGATGAATGTCGGTCGGGTTTGAAATTTTTTTCGGTAAAGGTTAGGTTTAATTATTGTAATATCTCTATTAGTTTGTTATTTTGTGATAGTTCGCCGTTCGTAGATGAATCTCGATCAACTTTAAGAATTTTTTGTGTGTAAAATTTAAGTTTAATTGTATTATTTTGATATCACTTTTATCGTATTATTTTGTTGCAGTTTACAGGTAATAGATACATGTTGATCGGCTTTGACGAATTTTTTTATGTAAAAGTTAGGTTTAGTTGTATTATTTTGATATCTCTATTATCGTATTATTTTGTTATTATTTACAGGTGGTAGATGAGTGTCGACCGACTTTTAAAAATATCTCTGGTAAATATTAGGTTTAATAAATAAATTTTTCCATCTTTACATACTCAAATGATATTAAATTTAATTATTATATTCATATTTATTATTTAAACAAAAATCTTATTTATTGTAATGTTTGAACTTATTAAAGTGAGGTACACGCGCAAGGCGCGTAAACCTAAACTAGTATATTAACAAGACCAAAGGGAGATACATTACTAAAATTATGTATTAAAAAATTTATGAGTTTATG
>NC_061111.1:122857209-122864975 GCF_002878395.1 Capsicum annuum
GCCTCTTCTATTATAAAGTTTTGGAAAAAATTACATAATAGGACACTTATCTTTACTAAATTATATAAAATTCATATTCTTTTATTAATTATTTAAATTCTTTTTTTAAAAAGTCGAATACATTCATAAACTCATAAATTTTTTAATACATAATTTTAGTAATGTATCTCCATTTGGTCTTGTTAATATACTAGTTTAGGTGTACGCGCCTTGCGCGTGTACCTCACTTTAATAAGTTCAAACATTACAATAAATAGGATATTTATTTAAATAATAAATATGAATATAATAATTAAATTTAAAATGTTTTGAGTATGTAAAGATGAGAAATTTATTTATTAAACCTAACATTTACCAAAGATATTTTTAAAAGTCGATCGACATTCATCTACCACCTGTAAATAATAACAAAATAATACGATAATAGAGATATCAAAATAATACAATTAAACCTAACTTTTACATGAAAAAATTCATCAAAGCCGACCAACATGAATCTATCACCTGTAAACTGCAACAAAATAATACGATAAAAGTGATATCAAAATAATATAATTAAACTTAAATTGTACACACAAAAAATTCTTAAAACCGATCGAGATTCTACGAACGGTAAACTACCACAAAATAACAAACCAATAGCGATATTACGATAATACAATTAAACCTAACCTTTACCGAAAAAAAAATTCAAAGTCGACCGACATACATATATTAAAATAGGCAAAATTCAGAAAGTATAAATAACATAAATACCAACCCTTTTGGAAGTAATTACACTCTCTCCCACTTTTTCAATTACTTTACTCTCTCCCTATTAACATACATAACATAGCCGACATATACATAGCATTCTGTGTATATGTTGGGATTTTTGTAATATGTTTAGGGAGTTGGGATTTTTTGTAATAGTGGAAACATAAGTTGTGTATCTGTATAATTTTTAGATTCAGAAACAGCATACTTATCCTCTTAATTATGAGTTTTATAGCAACAGTTTCATAATTACATAATATAGCAAATTGTATTTTATATTTTTGCAAATTATTGCTACAAAAATAAAAATACATATGACTTTTACTGCCCTTATGATCAATATGTATTTTGTATTTTTGCAAACTGTTGCTACAAAAATACAAATATATACAAATACATATGCTACAAAATGTAATTTGATAAAAGTGTTGCTATTTTTTATAATTTTATACTTAAGTATGCTACTTTATGTATTTTTTCCTATTAAAATTTAGTTTAAGATTAAATTTAATAAAATATTTATATTTTATTTATAAATTATATATAAATAATTATAATATATATATATATATAATTTATTGGTTCAATTTGATTATTTTCACGGTTTTTTTGAGTAAAATCATAACCAAACCAAATAGCATCGGTATTTTAAAATTTAAAACCAAACCTAAGTAAATCAAACCAAACAACAATTTTTTTAATCGATTTACGGTTCGTTTTGGTTTTTAACCAATACTTACACCCCTAGTGGGACCCATGAATTTTCTGATTTGCCGTAAATGGTGTACAACATTTTCATTTATATTTACAAAATTTGATTGGTGCATTTAATTAGATCTATGTAAAATTGTTTAAATATAATATATTTAAGTAAACTAATGAAATAATAATTCATAGTAATTAATATACTTGATAAAAGTAAGTAAATTTAATTCTTTATTCAAATTTTATATCAATATTTTTATTGTTTATTTTTGTAAATTAAGAAAATTTCTTATTTTTGTTTGATAAGTCCTATTTTTAGCTTTAAGTATATGAAATACTAATAACCAAATTTAAATTTTAAAGTGCACTTAATAAAGTTAATTTATTTTTCATATAATCTTTCATTTATTTTGATTTCTATTTCCCAAATTTGTTTGGTTTATTATTATTTTTAGATCTATATAAATTGTTTAAACCTAATATATTTAAGTAAATTAATGAGATAATAATTCATAATAGTTTATTATAATTAATATACTTAATAAAAGTAAATAAATTTTATTCTTTATTTATATTTTATATTAAAAAATTATTTTACTTGTTTATTTAGTAAATTAAGAAAATTTCTTATTGTTGATACTAATAATCAAATTTAAATTTTAAAGTATACTTAATAAAATTAATTTATTAAAATAAACTTTAAATAAATAGTTTCTTACCAAATAAAAAGAAATGAAAGAAAAATATCCAATAAAATTTTACTTTTGTGAGGATAAACATGTTGTGTTCTTTATTGTTTAATATTTAATATAGAGGGGAGAATAGTATTTGATATGATCTAAAAAAAATACTTTAAGTAAGAAATACACAAGAATGTTATGAATTATATTATAGAGAGAGAAATATATACTCATCAATTTTATGAAACAGTATTTATAATGTAAGGTGCCAAGATTTTTGGCAACTGTTGCATCTTTTATGCAAGTGAATAATGCATGCACCAAAACAACAGTCCGTTGCCATCTTTTATGCAAAGTGAATAATGTATGCACCAAAACAGCATTTATGATAGGTGATGCCAAATTTTGTGCATATGCTTTGTGAAAAAGCATTGATAATCCTGCAACTTTATTATAACTTGTTCGTTACTTTGAATTGGGATATATACAAATAATGTTAGTAAACCTGGCATAATGGTATGATTTGGAAATGGTATGATGGAAGCGCACACTCCCAATATCAAAGATGGATGGATTTCAGAGTGTGTGTAGGTATCAGAATAAGAGTCATCAGGGTTCAGCCTTGAATTTGTAAGATCCTAAAATGTTAAACAGGAAAACTGTTTCATTGAAGTTCTGTGTAAGAACACTAACTCTACTTAAACTCAGGAAATGAAATGATTATCCCGAATCTTCAGATGACTCCTGAGATTAGCACAACCAAGATCAATTGGGACTGAAAAATTCATTCTTGCTTACTAGTGTATACCCTCATCTGCAGTGTGACAATGTCCTTTTTCTTTATAATCAACTTCTTTTTCTCCACGATGAAAATGGCCTACTACAACGTCCATAATCTGTGTCTTGTCGCAGTTCTTTTAAATCTATGCTAGACTCATCTGCGCAGTTAGGTATGCTCCATTTTCAGTTCAGCTACGCTTGTGGTGAGTCCTCATTATTCGAGGACGGTTTATTTTAGATATGATATATCAGACTCTATTTCAATTTCAGTTTTTTAGAGTTACTTAAAGGCTTTCAGACATAGTTAGACATATTAGCTTACTGTTCAGTTTAGAATTGATTTCAGACTAAATATTTTATTTCAATTTTTCCAGATTTGTTCAACCATGCATCCAAATGTTGTTTTAACTTATGCATAGTTATTTTAGTAGATCGATGCTTTAGTTTTCATGTCAGTACCATGAGTTATCTTGGGACCATTTGCGATTCAAAGTATCGTGTCGTTTTCAGAGTGTAGACTCGGTCGGATCGTGACAGCAAAGCTCTTAACATTTTGTTTGTGGATGGAGCCCAACGGTGGATGTCTAAGCATTTTGCTCCTCTCTTTTCATCTTTTCTTTCCCGAGTCGTAGTCAGAGGCGGAGCCAGGATTTCAAGTAAGGGGTTTTAATATTCAAAGAAAGCTAAATCGAAGGGGGTTCAACACCTACTATAACCACATAAAAAATAATTTTAATCATGTATAAATAGTATATTTTTCTGTCGAACGGGATTCGGACGAACCCCTAAAGAGGGCTGGCTCCGCCTCTGGTCTTAGCAGGCATGTTGGGAAAAAAATTATTTGCGCATCTTTGATCATGCATATTTCATTTAGATATGAAGATATATATTCCGACATATATTCCTTTCATACTGTTATGCTTATACAATATTATTAGCTCACATCAAAATGATTTTGGAATCAAAAGCGACAGATTCCGAACAAAATTAAATCACTGAATTTTGAAAAGCCACAAACTTGATCCTCTATAACTTGTCTAGACTTGGTCATGGTCGGAGTGCTGATAATCATCATGAAAACTTGATTGCGTCTTAACGTTATTGCTGTGGCTCTTTTCCATCTGCATGGACTCATCAACAGAAAGTGGGGTCTTAGGGAGAGTAGTGTGTACGCAGACCTTTCCCGTACTTCAAAGTTAGAGAGTTCAATAGACTCTCGGTTCAAGAAAAAATTCCAATGCAGTTCAGAAAGAGAACAAACGAAAGTGAAAGCATCACACGCTATACTGATTGACGAGCAGGATTATGCTGAGATTCAGAACGAATCTCAATATCAGCAGTTTCATCAACAATTTCTTGCATTGTATTCTGTATGAACTCATCAAATGAATCCAATTGTTGCCTAACAAGTCCCTTCTCTTCGAAATATGCACTAATAACTGCCCATGCATCGTCCTGTGTTATCTCATGTGACTCGTCTTCTTCGTCCATCATCTCTCTTTCTTCGTCCACATTCTCATGATCACCATATTCTCTTTCTCCATACATCGTAAATAGTTACAACATAAACCAAAAATACTACGTACTTTTTTATGAAATTTCTATTAGTATAACGCTATTAAATTTTCTTCTAATTACTCATTTTCTCTTCGATTAATTCTTGTAATACTTGAGGATAAGATGACAGGAAGATTTTTACGTAGAAGTTGAGTTTTAGGTAATATATTACATTGTTGTTTCTCAGTGAAATAATGTATAGGTGAATTTTTCAGAATTTAGATTTTCAACTTTTTTAGGAGAAAAAGAAAATCAGTTAGTTATAAGGTCAATGCTATAGCTATGGAGGATTCATAGCCGAAAAAGTAGATCTAGGTTAGTCGTGGCTTTATAGCCTTGGCAAGGCGTGTTGCGCGCCCACCCAACTGGCACTGGTGCGTGGATTGGGAGCCCAAAACCACTAGTTCATTCCCCAATCAATGTGTGATTTTTATCCACTCTAACAAAAATTGGCAAGACTACCCACTTCCAAAACTATTTTACCATTGGAGTTTAAGTTTGGTGCAGTGTTGGTGTATTTTTTTTTACACCATCAGGTGACTTTTACCTGTTGTAGCAAGACATCCATTTTTATATTTTTACCTGAGAAATGAATGACCTACTACAACAGGTAAAAGTTACTTCATGATGTAAAAAAAAACTACACCTATGTGCACCAAACTTAAATTCTTGTCATTTACCCACTACAATTATTTTTTCTTTAATTTTAGGGTGAAGGTATAAAAATTTGGAAAAAGTTTAAAAAGTGGGGCCCACAAGTGGGCCAAGGGATCATTTCATCATTTTTATAACTTTGAAAATTTATTATAATACACTAACACCCTCCACTTATTCTAATATTAAAAAAAAAAAATATCTCTCTCTTCAATTCTCTCAACTCCCGCTTAAGAAACCGTCATTCCAAAATTGTCATTTTCGTTTCTTCTTCTTCTCCAACTGTTAAGGGGTCGTTATTGATTCTTAAGGTTAGTTAAAATCAAGTTGTGATTATTTTTAGATCCATTTAAACGGGTTTCTTTGCTAATCGATTCGTAGTGATGTAGGAAATTGAATAATTTTTTTTTTGCAAATTTGGTTGATTAAGGAGTTTTGGTTTAGTTCCGATTTTTTTAGCAAAGAAGTGTTGAATAGTGGGATAATCGTTATTTGAAGAGTTATTTTGGCATTTTGATTTGAACAGTGACTTGTTTTTGTCCGTAGACCCGTGGTCTATGAAATCAAAATGCCCTAGATTGAAATCAATTCTATTATGTAATTTTTTCCAAAACTTTTCTATTATATAGAAGAGGTGGTTTCGACCACCTCTTATGCAATTACCAAAAAACTCCTCCACTCCCACTTAATTATATATCATATCCCAATATATAATAATTTCATTGTTTCATCATAATAGTTTAAATATTTAATATATTCTATTAATTTATATTAACTAACTATAACTACATATTGGAAGTAAAAAAAAATTATTTATTTAATTGGCCATCATGTTCAAAACTAATTTGTTACCACGAATCACAATAATTAATAACTTAAAATATTTAAAAGATATATAAAAATTTTATAGACTCTCATTATTTTAGCAATGCCACATAAATTGAGATAAAAGAAAAAGTACTGCAAATCATAATAATTAACAACTTAAAATATTTAAAAGATATATAAAAATTTTAGTCTATTCTCAAAATTGTATCGAAGCCACATAAATTGAGACACAAGGAGTAAATATATTATTTGATAATTACGTAAAAATTATTATAAATCACAATAATTAACAAGTTAAAATACTTTTTAAAAAATAGATAAAAGTTCTATTCAACTCTCAAAATTTTATCAGTGCACCATAAATCATGACAAAATAAAAAACTATCTTAATTAATTGCAACTAAATATTTAAAGTAAATTAATTTTATTATTTTAATCAAATTTTATATAAAAAAAATTAAACTTTTTACTTATTTATTTATTTTAGTAAATTTAAATTTTAAAATTATTTTTTTCTTATATAGAAATACTACTATTTAAAAATAACTTTAAATTTTTAAAGTACAAAATTAATAAATTTAATTTCATAAAATAAATTTCTAATGAATATTTTCTTAGAATTTGTGTTGGGTCAATATGTATCAAGTTAAAAAAAAGTATATATATATATATATATATATATATATATATATATATATATATATAGAAAAATTTTATTATTGTGAAAGATAAATATAATGCATTGTCCAATAATGTTTAATAATATCTTATTTTGCATATGCAAATATAGCATCCCGTATTTAATTAATATATTATTTCGGTGAATTATCGATGATTACTATTGGACATAATAAAATTATATTAATTTTTATAGTAATAGCATAATCAATCACTCTTAATTAATTATTATGATTCATATAGGTATTAATAAAATAAATAATATTTAATAAAAAATAAAATATACATAAAATGCGAAATTAACTTGAAATGTTTTAAATTAAATTTTCATCTTTCGAACAATGATTTTACTATATCACTCCTTATTATAAGTCATTTATGTATTAGAAAAATAAGAATAACAAAATGATATGTCAATATAAAATAGTTGATTGATTATCAAAATTATATTAGTGCCACATAAATTGGGACGAGACAGAAGAAGATATAAAGCAACATATATTATTTGAAAATGAAATAAAAAGTACTGTAAATAACAATAATTAACAAAAAAATTTGATTGATTTCTGCTACTTCAATCATGATTTTAATGTATCACCCGCAGTTAATTATTATAAATCACTTATGTACTGAGAAATTAATAATATTGAATCCACGATTTTACTATTTATAATATATATATATATATACTATGAATAAAAAATTTCAGGATATTTTTTAAAAAAAAATAAAAATTACTACATATACTCAAAGGGCAAAAAAGTAAAAACACACAAGAGATAAATGCAGAGAAATCAAGAAGCACCAAATGGATTATTAACATTTGTAACATTCAACACATTTCTAAATGTTTTCAAATTCTTTTTGAATCAACACATACACATAATAAAAATAATAAATAATAAATAATAATAATTACATTTTACTATATCACCCCTAATTAATTATTATGGGCATTTAAGCATTGTGCCACATAAGTTGAAATAGCAAAAATATTATAAATCACAATAATCAAAAATTTAAATTATTTAAAAAAATATAATGGTTATCGTCGACACAAAACTCTGGACGAGGAGAGTAGCATATATTATTCAAAAATTACATAAAAAAATATTATAAATTACAATA
>NC_061111.1:122867975-122873806 GCF_002878395.1 Capsicum annuum
ATTCCAGTCCACAAGTTTAATGCCACAACAAAGAATAAATTGGTAAATTCTAAGTACTTGGCATAAAGGTACAGGGAAAGAATAACATCAGAACCTGAAATTAGAGTTTTTCAGATTCAAGAGTTAGTAAAAAATAATTTGGAGGTATATATAGGGAGGACTGTAGCAAGAAAAGCTAGAAACATTGTGTTGCAGCAAGTTATGGGTGATCATGTGGAGGAGTTCAACAGAATTTTAGATTATAGGGATGAGATTCTAAAGACCAATCCAGGTAGTACATGTATAGTGAGGCTTAGTGAAGAAACTTTTGAAGGTAGAAGAAAATAGTTCCAATCTTTTTACATATGTTTTGATGCGTTGAAGAGAACATTCAAAGCTGGTGCCAGGAGATGTGTTGGATTTGATGGTTGTTTTATAAAAGGTGTTTGGAAGGGTTAATTACTTGCGGCTGTTTGTAAGGATGGGAATAACCAGATGCTATCACTAGCTTGGGCAGTGGTTGAAGTTGAAAATAAATTCACTTGGAGATAGTTTGTTAGACTTTTGAAAAATGATCTTGAGTTGGGAGATGGGTCTGAAGTGACTACCATTATTGATATGCAGAAGGTTACCTCATATATTTTCTCTTATTCATTTTCTGAATTTTTTTTTGGGACCTGTTTTATACTTATGTCAACTGATATATTTTATTTTGCTTAAGGGTATTGATAGTACAATTTCAGATTTACTGCCAAATGCAGAGCAAAGAATGTGTGCTAGACATGTTCTAGTCAACTGGTCTAAGGATTGGAGAGGTATTGAAAGAAAAAACTGTTTTTGGAAGTGTGCCAAATCTACATATGAGTAAGAATTGAGAAGAAATTTGGATCATATAGAGATGTTAGGAGATAAAATTTGTGAAAATCTTCTGTGGTACAACATAGAAATGTGGTCTAAGGTTTACTTCAAATATCACAGTTGTTGTGATAGTGTTGACAATAACATGACTGAAAACTTTAACTCATGGATACTAGGGGCAAGATACAAGACTATTATATCAATATTTGAGGAAATAAGGGTTAAGGTGATGAGAAGAATAGGACAGTTGAGACAGTTTTCTAAAACATGGATTACTGATATTTCTCCCATGGCACTAAAGGTGTTGCAAGAGAACATATCAAAAGCAATGAAGTGTACTCTTGAGTGGAATGGTGAATTTGGTTTTGAAGTTAAGGATAGATGGATAAATACTTTTATAGTGAATTTGAGGGATAATACATGTACATGTAGGTCTTGAATGTTAAAAGGTATACCTTGTTGTCATGCCATAGCTACACTACACTTTAGAAGGCTAGAACCCATTAACTATATTGCACATTGGTATACTAAGAAAACTTACCTCAAGACTTATAGTTACTTCATTCAGCATGCCAAGTCAACCAATCTTTCTGTTATACCACCTACAATAAGAAAACTTCCAGGCAGACCCAGTAAATCTAGAAAAAAAGAGCGAAATGAAAACAGGAGTGAAAAGTTATCAAAGAGGGGTGTTGAGATGACCTGTAGCACATGTCACAACAAGGGTCATAATAAAAAGAGTTGTCCATTGAATTTAAGTTCCACTACAACTAGTGTGGCTTCTTCTTCAGCAGCACCAAGCACAAGTAAAAGAAGAGAAAGACCAAAAGGATCTACAAAGGTAACATTTGACTTGTAATTTACTAGTATTTTAATTCTCTTTTATTTGCTTTAATTTTTTCTCTCATTATATTTTTCTTATGTATTGTAGGCTGCTGCAGCAACCACAGTTACTGGTAGAGGAAAAGGATTACCTGCAGTAACTGCTGCTACTATGGGTGTTGACAGAAGAAAAGGAACTGGAACTTGTGTTGTTGATAGAGCTATTGGTACAGGTAGAGAAACTGGTGCTGCAGTTGTTGGTGAAGCTGGTAGAGGTAGATGAGCTGGTGCTACAGTTTTTTGTGGAGCTGGTAGAGGTAGAGGAGCTGGTGCTGCAGTTGTTGGTGGAACTGGTAGAGGTAGAGGAGCTGGTGATGCAGTTGTTGGTGGAGTTGGTAGAGGTAGAGGAATTGGTGCTGCAGTTGTTGGTGGAGCAGGTAGCAGTAAAGCAACTGGTGTTGTAGTTGTGGGTGAAACTGGTAGAGGTAGAGGAGATGGTGCTGTTGATTGTATTGGTACATCAAGATGAGATGGTGTCACTGATGCTAGCAAAGGTAGAGGGATAACTTATAAAAGACTAGGATGGTTGGAATGGGGGTGCTTCATACAGAGAGTGGTTTTAAAGTCCTTAATGTAAGTTAAAATTTCTTGATTATGTTTGTCTAATTTAAAGTAAACCTTTTCAAGTCTTTAGTTAATTTTGTTCTCTTTTATTTTTATCAGCCTGGAATGCATATGAACTCTACCATAGTGACTGGAAATCTTGGATATCACAAACCAACCTCAGGTGTGAAATGAAAATGAAAGAAAGCTGTGACCCAACAAGGACTTGAAGACATAAGAGCATAGAAAAGGATGAGGACAAGATCAAATGTTTCTGAACTGAATAATCTAAGCCAAACAAGTTCAACAACCTTCCAGTAGAAGCCTGATTATGTTTTTCTCTTTCTGTATTGAGGTATATAATGAAATAGTAGTGATTTTAACTTATCTAGTGGTTCAATTATGGCGACTTCAACTATGCAGCTGTGACTGCACTAATTTGACATGTTTTAAAAACAATGATGCAGTAGTGACTATATTTTTGGCTAATGTTTCTGTTGAAATATCAATAGCTGTGACTGCATTTTTTAGGTAATATTTCTGTTGAAATATCAGCAGTAGTGACTGCATTATTTTGGCTAATGTTTCTGTTGAAATATCAGCAATTGTTACTGTATTTATAATGTGTTATGCCTACAGTATTTGAACATTTTGCAACTTCAAATTGCAATTTATTGCCTCGACTTATTTTTTGGGTACTAAATGATTCAAATGCAATTAATTTAACTATGAATACTCAAACAAACGCAAAAGAAGTAAGCTGCACCATTACAAAAGATAAACAAACATGATTCACTTCATCTAGCAACCTTTTTCTTCTTCATATATATAAGAGAATTCAAATACAAAAGAAGTTGCACTACTCTAACACAATAATTTGTAACACGTCATCTAACAACAACCTAGTACTAAGATAACCTCATCGAACCATTTTTCATATAGAGTATCCCAACCAAATAGATTAAAGCTATTACTAATATACAACAAAAAAACACAACAAAGAAGTGAGTATTGTTTCTAGTCCTTCCTTTAGCTATTCGTCTCCAATTCTTTTGTTTGTCCTTGATTTTTTGAATCTCTTCTTCCAACTTCTCCAATTTCATATTAATCCCATTATCATCATGTTTTGATTCTTTAGGCTTGTCAACTTCTTCTGAATCTTCCTTGATTGATTTGCTCAATCCAATCAATTTCTCAACTTTATTGAAATGACAAGATTCAACTACATTCTTGAGCTCACCTAGTTTTTCAATTAGTTTAGGAATCACATATTTGAACCTCGGATCAATGTCTTCTGAATCCCTCCAACATAAAAAATCGCAAGATCTTGGACCCTTCAATGGTGACAAATAAAGAATATATTAACCTCATTTCTCTTAATCAATTCTATCAAAATAACAAGAGAAAATGCAAAATTTGATACTTACCCCATAATAAGGACATGCCCAATATCTTCTACCGGGATTACTTGAAGTCCAAGATGTCTTCAAATGCAACAAAATTCCGTGATTACAATGAATAACTTGCTTCAAAGCAGAATCATTTTCCAACATACATAGTTTACTCAAGTTTACTGACTTCATTATTGTGTGCTACAAGAAATTCATTTCAACAAATAAGATAAAGAGTAATTTAGAAAAAAATAATTAAAGGACACAAAATAATTCAGAAATTCATTTTGAAAGTAATTCCTAATAAAACATAGACAAAGTAATGAATGAGATTATACCTTAATACGGAAAGAGACAAAGCTAAAATCAATTTGATTTTATGTTTTTAATTCCAAAATTTATGCGGCTTAATACAAATCAAGAGAAAGCAATTTTATTCTTTGCATCACTTTCATGATTTGAAGAAATTTTGGATTGAAGATGAATAAGGGGAGGATAAATTAGGATTTCTTTTATAGAAAAATAGATATAACCGTTAATGGGGAGGGGGGGGGGGGCGTCCAAACGGGTATTTAAAAGAAAGAGAAAAGAATTTAAAAAGACAAAAATGAGTTTTTACGCGCTCAGCATCGCTTGTTTACACTCGGGCTGTTAAGGGGTTGAAATAAATCACTTTAAAGATGTTAAGAGGGGTAAATAAACGGAAGTTAAGTTTAAGTGCTTAAGTAAGTTAGGAGGACAAGTTCAGGAGGGAAAAGATATCTTTTCTCTTAAAAAAAAACATGATGAAAAATAAGCTATTTTAATATTGATATTATAAGAGCGTTAGTTATTTTAATGTGTTTATAAAAATTTTATTATTAAATAGATCAATTATTTAATTATGTAGTTAAAACTTAGACATTGATTAAAAATTTAATAAATAAAGAAAATAAAAATGAAAGGGAGGAGGGGGGAGTCGGGTGGTGAGTGGCATGAAAAATAAATAAATAGACTCACTATTTTAAGTGCCAAAAGAACAATGCATCCGCACATAATTTATCCTGGTTGGGCCTCTTCTATTATAAAGTTTTGAAAAAAATTACATAATAGCATACTTATCTTTACTAAATTATTTAAAATTTTTTTTTTTTATTAATTACTTAAATTCTTTTTTTTAAATAATCGAATACATTCATAAACTCATAAATTTTTTAATACATAATTTTAGTTATGTATCTCCCTTTGGTCTTGTTAATATACTAGTTTAGGTGTACCCGCTTTGCACGTGTACCTCACTTTAATAAGTTCAAATATTACAATAAATAAGATATTTGTTTAAATAATAAATATGAATATAATAATTAAATTTAATATCTTTTGAGTATGTAAAGATGGGAAATTTATTTATTAAACCTAACATTATCAGTGATATTTTTAAAAGTCAATCGATATTCATCTACCACCTGTAAACAATAACAAAATAATACGATAATAGAGATATAAAAATAATACAACTAACCCTAACTTTTACATTAAAAAATCATCAAAGCCGACCAACATGTATCTATTACCTGTAAACTGCAACAAAATAATACGATAAAATTGATATCAAAATAATACAATTAAGCTTAAATTTTACACACAAAATTTTTTTAAAATCGATCGAGATTCATCTACGAATGGTAAACTACCACAAAATACAAACTAATAGAGATATTACGATAATACAATTAAACCTAACTTTTACGAAAAAAATTTCAAAGCCGACCAACATTCATCTAGCATCTGTAAATTAAAATAATGCAATAAGATAATAAAGATATCAAAATAATACAATTAAACCTAACCTTTACACAAGAAATTCTTCAAAGCTAGCCAACATTCATCTACGACCTATAAACTATAAAAATAAATAATATAATAGTGATCACAAAACTTCAATTTTGATCCAGCTAATTCTTTTCTGAGCGAAAATTTTGACCTAAAGAATGATTTTGAATGAAAACAAAGAAGATATATATATATATATATATATATATATACATATGTTGAATTCTGTTATGCAGACAAAAACAGTGAAGAAGTTGAGGGTTAAAAAATCAAACATCCACCAATCTAGACATGCAACCGAATCAAGTTAGATAAGCATCAATTATATTCTCCCAATAGGCAAACCGGTTTGTTCTCTAGTTTAAC
>NC_061111.1:122876806-122942691 GCF_002878395.1 Capsicum annuum
AGAATAGTTTTTCCTATAATTAGAGGGGTTTTATTCATTATATTCTCAATCAATATGATCTCCTCCTAAAGAGAAATAAAAAATTACTCTCTCTTTTCTCTCTATTTATTCTTGTTTTTACTTTATATTTTCTTGTTCTTGCTTTTATATTTCATAACACGTTATCAATACGAAACTCTTCCAAAAAAGATGAGATTATAAACCTAAATGTAATGTCAAGGTTAGTAATTCCTTATGTTGTCTTTCTTTTGCTACTAATAATATAATTATTGTTGGATTTGAGGAAAAATAATTGATTTGGAACCATTTATATTTTAAATTTATATTATCAAAAAGGATGATAATAGGTTGGGTTCAAGTCCCATTGATTTATGCCTAAGATGCCTTTATATGGATATGACGTTGAGTTTGAATCTCAATGCACCATATATTTATGATATAATGATGCCTAAGGAAAAATAATGTGATTTTTGTGAAAAGTCATGAAAACATGTCCCATTGAATATGCTCCATTCTAAGAAGTAAATGTGGTAGCAATATATGATAAGTCTGAAAGATGACAAATTGTTCTATTCTTGAAGTGAATATTGTGGCAATATATGATGTAAAGAGATTATAAGCTATCATAATTTGATACACTTAATGCACGATTATATTTCATTCTTGGAGAATGAGAATTTTGATTATTATAAATATAGATCTATACCCTGGGATGCATGTGACTGTATATAAATGCAAACGTGCACTTGATTGTGACGGTATCATAACTCACCTTAGAAAGAGACTGAATAACTGAGAAAAGTTATTTTGAAATCTACTTCTAAAGTAGTAAAATCTGAATTTATTCATGTAATAGTAAATCTGAAATTTACTAAAATAAAAAAGTACATGTCATGGTAAACTTGGAGTTTGCTAGAATAAAAGTTCATAAATTGATATGAACGATTGCGATATCCAAAGATGTGCATACTGAATATTGAACATATATTGAAGAATTAGAAAATTCTTCATTACTTTTAATGTTGCTTGTTTTCATGACAAGTTGGTTAGACCAACTAATTTTTGGATTGGATCCCTTAAAATTTGAAAAGTATAAAAGGTGAATATGAGCCCGTTCACCTATCACGTGATATGTTGAAAAGATGCATTAATAAGATGATCACGTGTACGTTTATTGTCAACCTACAGTTTGACATTCATAAAGTTACTTGCTCAACATAAATTGAGTTAAGAGCATAATTTTTAGATTGTGTAATCAAGATGATTCATCTTGATGATGATGGTTTAGCATTGAATGCCTTCAATAAATAGCAAAATTATTGCTGATGAGAACAAAGCTTCATGTGTTGGTCTGAAATATGATATGTTGCATACAATAAGACTTGTATGTATTAGACCAGTAAATTATGATTATTTCTTCCCTCTCAATTGGGTCAAGGTCAGGAACCAACTATTTTATCTAATAGTTTTTATGTGCGGTATACAATTAATGAATATACCATGATGCACAAAGATGGATTCCTCAAATAAGATGGAGGATGTATGTTAGTTTTCCTAACATAAGGGAGAGATTATAAGCGGCTATGAAATATGTTACGAATTATCACTATATCCTCATTCAAAAAATAATTCAAAACAAATGTGGAAAGTATCTCATATTTAAGCTGCAAGTGCTCCTATTTTGTGTCCATGAAGGACAAAGTCTATGCATGCGTGAAGTATGGTAGACCAATCGGTTCCAAATGAAATAATCCTTGAAAAGAATAAGGAGCAAACAATCATAATAAGAAGGCAATGTGCTCTTGAAGATCCTACGACATAACACTTCTTGAAACCTTATAAGAGGTTCAGGTACCTGAAAATAATGAAGTGATGAGATCACAAAATGTTATGTCATATTGTGAACCGATACAAAATGACATATCATTACCGATATCATTGATACAATATTGACGCAATATTGTGAGAGATTATGAGAATCTAAATTCTATGTTTATTTAATCATGCTGACGTAGAAACATTTATCAAGTGATATGAAATGATGCATCTTGAGATAATGCAACATACATAGCACATCTTAATGGAGGATTCATAAAAGGAGATAGAACGAAGCACGCTTCATCAAAGTTTTTGAGCTACAAAAGATGGCGATATTAACGTGCAATAGATTCGTTCAAGTGACAATGTAGTTGATTTATTCACCAAATCTTCTCCAATTGTAACTTTTAAGAAGATTCTGCACAAGATTGGGATGCAAAGGTTCAAGGATTTTCTCATTAGGGAGAGTTGATACACGTTGTACTCTTTTTCCCTTACGAGGTTTTGTCCCACTGGGTTTTCCTTGTAAGGTTTTTAATGAGGCAACCTATATGCGTATTGTTAGAGATGTGTCCTTTTTTTCCTTCACTAGATTTTTTTCCACTAAGTTTTTTCTAGTAAGGTTTTAACGAGGCACATTATCTATCTAGACATTCAAGGGGGAGTGTTATAAATGTATTTTACATTATAGTGAATGTCTATCAAGATCTAATAAGATCTAGTTGATATCTATCAGGATTTGAAGTATCAGTCTTTTAGTCAGAAACTAGGAATATTTTTTCCTATAAATAGAGGGGTTTTATTCATTGTATTCTCAATCAAGATGATCTCCTCCTAAAGAGAAATAAAGAATTACTCTCTCTTCTCTCTATTTATTCTTATTCTTGCTTTATATTTTCTTGTTTTTGCTTTTAGAATTTCATAACATTTTTTTCCTTTTTCTATTAATTTCTTACATGATGTTCTATTTTAACTAATTTAAATTTACATGGCTTAAGATTCAGTAAAAGAGAAATATTTTTTATTAGATTTTTTTCTATTTTCTAGACTAGAATACAACTAATTAGGGATCAAAAATATTATCCATTCCGCCATAATTTGATGGTCAATTATTTTATTAGCATATCATGATTCAGATATATTCGTATGTTCCTTTCCAATATTCTCATTGCTAGCCGACGTTGTGGCATATTCACTGGGGCCACCTTTTACACCGCTTTTTCATCTGCTGCAGAATATGACAAAACCAACTTGCATGCAACACTCACCAGCCACACCAATACTCATGTTTTAGGTTTTGGATGCTGTTTTTTCGGATTTAATAATTTTTTTACACATTCAATAAGAATTTTAAATATATATTCAAATTAAAGTAGGAAAAAATAAATGAAATTTAAATTCTGTATTTATAACTTCAAATTTTAAAATTAAGTTCAACCCAATTTATGAACAAATATAAAATAAAGTTCAAACTATTTTTTGAAAAATAACAAAATCAAACGCTTAGAAAGAGATAAAGATTAGAAGATTCAAGTCTACAGAATTCACTGTATGTCTTTAAAGATATTATTTCTCTCAAGTACTCGAGATTATGAAATATATCCTCCCAGAATAAAATGAATCACTTCAACAGAATGACAGTACCTCAAATTCTTTCAAACTACGAATATACTCAACGATAGCAAATCACATTTAAATTTTTCAAGAAAGAAAAGTATTTTTACTTTAAAATTTTGTGTCTATACCTGAAGAAAATATCAAGTATTTATTAGTCAAAATATGGTTCCTTATAAAAGAAGCATTAGTTCTGAAAAGTCACACTAATTCGAACCATTGGACTTATTTGCAGTCTCAAGTTGGCTTTCGTAAAAAAAAAAAAAAGTTGTCTTTGATCTGTGCAGGCATCCGCTCCTGCAGATAGCCACCTGCGCCTGCAGATAGCCACCTGCATCCGCAAGTTCATATTTCGCTTTCAAACAGTGTCTCAAAGGGTCGGATCCTTTTAAGGTGCATAGTGACATGCATACGAACATGCTCGTGTGAGTCTGCAAATGAAGAATATTTTAGTATCAAATTTTTGGATTAAAACATCATTAACTCTCAAGTTTCAAATAAAATTTATTCAAAAAAATAATCTCTTGATCGATCATCTGACAAACTCAAATCTAAATCTGCGTTTGCAAATGGAGAATATTTTTGTATTAAATTGGATAAAAACATCATTAACTCTCAAATTTCAAGTAAATTTTGTCCAAAAAGATGCGACGATGGTGCTATGAGGCTTGCCTTCTTTTTACTTCACTATTCATGTGAAGAAATGCTTTTATATTTAAGCACAGAGATTTTTCTTTCTGCCACCAATATTGGAGAACACTCCTTTTATATAGTGAACATATCTTTTACTTTTTCTCTATTTTCCATTGACATTTCACTTAGAATCAACATTGTATACAAAAAGAGAAAAATACTTGCACCTTCCGTTACATTTTACTTGACCTGACTTGACACATTTCTTAAGAAAACGTTAACATAATGATATTTTGAAACTTTAGATTTGACTATTATTACTTTATATTATTAGAGGAAAAAATATTTTAATAACAAAGTTTTCTTGATTTTATTAATTAAGTAAAGGCAAGTAATTTGAAACAACTATCTTTAGAATAGGGATCAAGAAAACGGCGGCACGGGGGGCGTATTTACTACTCCATTTATTATAAGAAAACTATTCGTACATTTATATTTGTCCATTATGCTAAAAATAGTTGTTCAATAATATTTGTCTAGTTTTGAAAATTAAGAGAGAATATATCTATTTGTGTTTATTTTATCCTTATTATTAAATACCATTCATTATGAGTACATTTCTCAAAGCATTATATTTATTATAATAGAGTGATGTAGTAAAATTACCTTATTATTTGTTATTTCTTAATATATATGTCAAATTAATATATGTTGCAATAACTACAGGGTATTAAGCTGTTGAGTCACACTATGAAGATTTGGGAGAGGGTGATTGAGCGGAGGTTGAGGAGGATCGTGTTCATTTCAGAGGATCAGTTTGGATTTATGCCCGATCGCTCGACGACAGAGACAATTCACATATGGCAGAGACTGGTGGAGCAGTATAGGGAAAAAAGAGGGACTTATACATGATGTTCATCGACTTGGAGAAGGCGTACGACAAAGTTCCTAGGAAGGTTCTTTGGAGATGCTTGGAGGTGAGAAGGGTCTCAATGGCATGCATCCGATCGATTACGGACATTTATGATGGAGCGAAGACTCAGTTGAGGACAGTGGGAGGATATTCAAAGTCTTTTCCTGTCTTGATAGGGTTGCATCAGGGATCGAATCTTAGCCCATTTTTGTTTGCACTGGTGATGGATGTGTTGACACGATTATTCAAGGAGGGGTGCCATGATTTATGCTATTTGTGAATGATGTACTTTTGACTGATGAGATTTGGGAAGGGGATGAATGATAAATTAGAGGTTTGGATACAATTCGTAAGTCTAAAGGTGATACAGGCTAAATAGCTATCGTAGCCTTTGATGACATCATGCGAGGCAAACTCATGAAGAATCCGATGGTGGTCACATTGAGGGGAAGAGAGAATGCATGGAGAGGCCATCTTGAGCATTCCATAAGGCAAAATCGTGTGTGGAAAGTGGCTTGGGGGTTGCTTGAAGAGCCACGACCTCGGTGCAATAAAGAACACCTTCATTAAGGGTGTTTTAGGGATTTCACATGTCAAAATTACACTCCATGAACTCCCTACCCTCATTAAGGGCATTTTGGACACTTTATGTTGTAATAGGTTATAAATAGGCCCCTTTAGTCTTATTCTTAGTAGATTATTGATGATGAATATTTGAAAACATTGAAAGTCTCTCTCTTGAGAGTGTATCACTTTAGAGTAGGTCTTGGAAAATCCATATCCCACCCATAACTAGGGCTTCCAAGTGTGGAATCACTTGTGTTGCATTTTGGCTTGAGACGTTGGTGCTAGAGGAGGTAATGTCCCTCTTGTTCTATGTAGGAGTTAGGTGATTGTCATGTGTAGGTGTTGAAGGTCCTTTGATTTGATATATCTTAGGGTTCTTAGGATTTATACCTTCATTTGTCTATCTATCTATCCTTTTAATATATTGCAATTCCGTTTGTGTATTATGTTGTCTTCTTGATTTTGTTTTTGTTTTTTGTTCTTGTTACGTATTGTGGACTATTTTGAGACTTAGTGGACTATTTTGTGTCATTGTTGGTTGTCTTGTATCATTTGGTATTAGAGCTAAGGATGGTTTTGTTCCCACTATACCAACCTTGGGCCTGGTTAGTTGGAAAATGAAAAAGAAGTGTTCTAAGTGTTGGTGTCTTGGCCGAAAGGTGTTCTTGTTGTTGTTGCTATGTTTGGCCGAGATTTGTGTCTAGATCTAGGTGTGTTTTGCTTGTCTTAGTTATTTTTTTCACTAATCCTCTTAGGGTCTAAGTTTTGAGTTATTTTCAAAGTTGTTGTTGAAGGTTATGGACGATTTTGTTGTTGTTGTTCTTGATGTTCATCTTGTTATAGTGAAGAAGTATCTTCAAAAAGGAGGTATTTGATTTTGAAATAAGAAAGAAGAGTGGGACTTTTTGTTTGTCTTGAAAATATTTTCAAAACATCACCCAAAATAGTAAAGGAACAAAGGACTTCCAAAAAGTCTAGCTACCAAAAAGGAGTATGTCCACTTTTCAAAAATTTTCCTAAAGGAGACAAGACTACCAAAAAAGTTGTCTTACCAAAAGAATGAAAGTAGGTCAAGACTTTGAATCATGAAAAAAGAGGCCTAAAATTATGTTTGTCTACCTACCAAATTCAAAATTTCCATCCTTCTTGTGAAGATTGAACAACTAAATTTTGGAACAAAAAAAAATTCAACAACATTCCAACGACCAATAGTTGACTTCCACGTCATCATAAGCTCAAGAACTTGGAATTCCTAGTTTCTCTTCTTTGTTTCCATTAGTTTCAATCTTGTTGATTCTCATACTAATTAGCAAACTAGTAAATACCTACTGGGTTGTAAATTAGTTTTTGAATATATTTCTTCGTGTTAGCGTTATTTTTATGCTTTTATTATTTTTGAATTTTAGTATTTCTTGGTTCAAGTTCGAACATTACTTTCTTGAGTCTTCAAGAAAAGAATCCATTCTGACCAAGGAGTAAACTCACCCCTCCCTCGACTCATCACAAACTATAAGTCGACTTGCAATACTTGTGAAACCAAGTGTGAGATGATCAAGGCGTGAGAAAGAGTGTGGTGAGGAATTTGTGAACTAACTATTTTTTTTGTTTTGTGAGTTTGTTTTGTTTTTAGGTACAATTGCAATAAAACCCGCGGCTTCAACCTCTCCAACCTTGGGCAATGATATTACAACTGCTATTCTGGCCTACCTTGACACTATTTCCTAATACTTGGCTATGGCAAATGAAAGATTGGATCGTATGGTAGGTCAAAGGGAGCACGTGGGCTGCCCGAACATATGTCAAGATGACGGATGTAGGTCATGTGAGCTACAAGGTAAAAACATTATCCCCTACACTCTTATGAACTTAGAATGCCGTGATATGGATAGTGGTAGCAAAGTAGGTGTAGTTGCGGGTTTGCCTAGAGTAGAGGTGTTTGAGTCTTCCTTTTGTTATACTCTTATTGTTAGGTCGCATGAGGACCAAACTCTTGTTGTAGGTACGCAAGCACTAGTTGATCCTTTAGATGGAAAAAATGATTTTTCTCGTGAGAATAATTTGTATCCATCTAATGCTAGAACTTATAACTTGACTAAGGTTCCATTACCAAATGCCAAGAGTATTCACATACTATTTGACACTTGTGAAAACCAAGGTGAGTCCACGTTGGTATATGAGTTGACAACAACTAGTGAGGATGTGGACAATAATTAATTGGGTGGAAATGACCTTGGATTGCTTAATTGTATAGGAAACCCGAATTGTGATTGTCTTGGTAAAAATAGTTTTGCTTGTGATCTCTTTGCTGTCCGTGGTGGTTCGTATTGCTCCTTTGAAAGAGAAGGTGATATGTGCTTAGAAATTCCATCCACTTCCTCTTTATGTGCTTCTTATGTTGGCCTACTCCTAGTAGAGATTTTGAAACTAGTAGTAAGTGCATGCATGAGAACCCTATATTTGAAGTTGACTTGTGGAACACCTTTCTCAACCCTCTTTTTGTTCATGATATTTCCTAATTGTGAGGGCGCCTCCTTAGGGGAAAGTGAGAATGGCCGAGACCTAGGTCCTTGGCTACTTCTCCTATTTGACCCCGGTAACATCTTGGGATGTAAAGAATGTTATACATCCCCTTTTATGCTTGGTCAAGATAACAAACAAGGCTTTGTCATGAGTGTTGGTACCCTTTCCTTTGATTGTCGTAGCCACTTTCTTTGTTACATTTACTAGGCTTTACATGTTAAAAACAGAGAATTCATGGTTATATTTCGAGTGTGTACCACCTTGGCATGATGATGTTTTTTGGTGTACTAACCCTAACCCTCATGCCATAAGGATTTTGTGCTTGTTTGTCCCTTCTTTGTTCTTGCAAGGTGTAGATTTGAGGTTGAATTCTTTTCAAGAAAGGGAGGATGATACGAGCCAAATAGCCATCATAGCCTTCGATGACATCATGCGAGGACAACTTACGAAGAATCTGATGGTGGTCACATTGAGGGGACGAGAGCATGCATAGAAAGGCCATTTTAAGCATTCCATAAGGCAAAACCTTGTGTAGAAAGTGGCTTGGGGGATGCTTGAAGAGCCACGACCTTGGAGCATTGAAGATCACCTTCATTAAGGGTGTTTTAGGGATTTTACATGTCAAAATTACACTCCATGAATGCCCTACCCTCATTAAGGGCATTTTGGACACTTTATGTTGTAATAGGTTATAAATAGGCTCCTTTAGTCTTATTTTTAATAGATTATTGATGATGAATATTTGAAAAAATTAAAAGTCTCTCTCTTGAGAGTGTAGCACTTTAGAGTAGGGCTTGGAAAAGCCACACCCCACCCGTATCTAGGGCTTCCAAGTGTGGAATCACTTGCGTTGCATTTTGGCTTGAGATGTTGATGCTAGAGGAGGTAACGTCCCTCTTGTGTCTACGTAGAAGTTAGGTGATTGTCGTGTATAGGTATTGAGGGTCCTTTTATTTGATATATCTTAGGGTTCTTAGGATTTATACCTTTATATGTCTATCTATCTATCCTTTTAATATATTACAATTCTGTTTGTGTATTGTGTTGTCTTCTTGATTCCGTTTTTGTGTCTTGTTCTTGTTATGTGTTGTGGACTGTTTTGAGACTTAGTGGACTATTTTGTGTTATTGTTGGTTGTCTTGTATCAAAAGGGTTCAGATTAAGCAGGATCAAAATGGAGTATATGAAATGCAAGTTTAATGTCTTGAGGCAGAAGGACGAGATGGTAGTGAGGTTGGATTCCCAGGTTGTTTATAAGAGAGATAGTTTTAAGTATCTTAGGTCTATGATTCTGTTATGCCCCAAAATCTCATTTCGAGACGTCACACGACGCTTAAGGCTACAAGTAACCCTAAGCTAACCCTTTGAGCCTGCTACTACCTCTGGAGCTTACTTCAAGTTAATTAGATCGAATAATAGTATGTCATATCACGTCTTAACTAAAATAAAGTAGAACACTGTCTGAATAATAAAGTACTAACAAATCTGAAGAAAATAATTGACAGTCTGACAAGCCTCTACTACTAAGGAACTAGAGAGTCATTGGGACAGACCCCCAACTCAATCAAATTGAAGACAATAAAACCAACTACTTTGAATACTGAAAGCCTGGTGAAAGTGTAGATAGAGGTACTCGAAAATCACTATCGCTGCTGAGGCTGAGCACTTGAACCTACATTATGAGACAATGTAGCACATAGACATATATGTGGATCATTACTTTGGGAATTTAGTGAGTCTACGGGGGTGTATGCAATAAATAAACAATATCATCAATCTTTATAAAAATCATGCATGCTAACATAAATGGCTTACATAGCTTGAGTAAATCTAAAGCCTAATTCTTGTAAATCATGAATGATAAAGCAGGTAGTATAAATCTTGCGAGTCATTTCACTTGGTTCTTAACTTTGTATGCTCTGCTTGTTTCTCAACACTCGTACATATAAAAAGAATCTTAAAACAATAACTTTCAAAACATATACTTTCATCTTAGAGAGAATAGGGAACTTCTTTTGAAACTGAGGTATTTTAGATCTTTAGGAGACTGTGGTACTTTTGGGAATCTTTTTGGAACTTTGGGACTTTAGGCTTGGGAGTTTCTTCTAACCGACATAAACCATGTGAGCTGACATGGAGTCCAACGTCTTGCCCACGTTGGGAAGAGCTATTCTACCCTTGCCATCGGAATAGAACCTTAACTTAAGTGATCACTATCTTAGCCCACTATGGGCAAATCAGAAACCTACGGTGGCTCGTAGTTTTGGGCCATGAGACCTTGGAATCATACCCAACTCGGTGTTAAATACTACTTCCATACTTAGGCTCAGAACTTTTAGGAAATCCACCTTAAAACAATACACGGATATATATAGTGAAAGCCAAACTATGCTTCTCTTTGCTTTAAATCGTAAATAATGTGAATTCCTATCTTAACTCAGGATCAAAGATCAGTCGTTCATTTAAAACAGGATACTTGTTTGTTAAAGCATGCTGATAGCATATTTTTCATGAAACATCACAATTCATACTTGGGTTTAAGTATATATATATATACTAGATCAATGCACGTGCTTTGTACGTGTGTTCACGTCAAACACAAAAACATACACAAGAAGAATATCATTATTAAAAAGTAGCAACTAACATTAAATTAAATAAATACTTGACACAATATTTGAATTCAAAGTAAATTGAGTATTTACTGAATCTGGAAAGACATTGAATTTAGGTTATTTAGTTAACTGTATAGCATTTGTCCCAGGATAACAAGGAAAAATTGTATAGCAAATTATAAAAGAATTCTTAGACCTATAGGGAGTTGTTAATGTATAAAAATAGTTATGAAAAATTATGCGATTGATATATTATAACAATTAAAGACTTTTGAACTTAAAAGAAGTTTTATGTGCATAATTGGTTCCTAATGCGATTCAAGAGATCGTTCCGTATTCATTAAATCAAATTGTCATATTTGTATATTGTGTATAATTTTGATGTCAAAAGTGTACTACTTTTTACTATTATGTCATATTACATAGTTAATTGGATAAAGAAGGGTTGATATAGATAAATTAGTTAATTATAAAGTTCTAAATAATAAGAAATAATTAAATTACTACTATAATATTAAGAAATCAATTAAATAGCTATTTCGAAAAACAGAAAAATAAGATGCAGTTTCTTTAAGTTATATCAAACTTAAATTTTTATAGCTAATTAATATAATCCAGGTGTTTCTAAATTACATATGTGTCTGGTGTTAGAATTATTTTTTAATAATAATACTTGATCCACTAATAGATTTCTTCTAAATCCAAATTAAAAAAATAATCTTTGACCATAAACAAAACAATTCAAATATTGAATAAAAGAGGTATATTTATAGCTAAAGTAAGCAACATAACTAAAAAAATTTATCAAAGCAATGTATAGACAGTCACACACAATTTGATCACACAGTCAATTCAAAAGAAAGATTTCATCTTCTCAATGCATCACCAACTTCAAAATACTCGAGAACAAAGTTAAACCAACGCATCATTAATTTGATTTAATTACTTTAAGACACAATTCAAGAAAGTGTTCATTGGTGGGTGAGAGGGCTATTTCTCATTTTATAATAGATATGAAGAAATTGATTTGGACCTAACTCAATTCAAAAGTTAGCTCATAAGGGAAGAATTGTCCAAAAGTATTATGAAGATCGTTTATGATTTTCACCCGATTTCATCTGATATGAGACTCTATAATCTTGACTAATATTCAATTTTATAGCTATTAGTATAATGAAAAAAATATGAATGAGAATAAGAGTCTGCAATTGTCATGTCTTGATCCTTCTTTACAAAAAAAAAATAAATATAGAAAGACAATACATAATTCATGAACAAATAAATATATGTACGTTGGACATGTTTTGTAGTCCTTTTCAATTTTCATTAGTCTCCTATTACATACACATAAAGTATAAAAAGGGCAGCCTGGTACATTAAAGCTACCGTATTAACAGTGTCCGGGGAAGGGCTCCACCACAAGGGTATATATCGTACGCAGCCTTATCTTGCATTTTTGCCAGAGGCTGTTTCCAAGGCTTGAACCTGTAACCTCCTGCTCACATGGCAGCAACTTTACCAATTACTCCAAGGCTCCCCTTCACATACACATAAAGTATCTGGTAGTTTAATACTACTTGCATACATAATCGCTATGTGTTGCATACAAAGAATAAATAGTTTAAAAAATTAATGATTAAATGTATTTTTTTAAATTATAGTAAGAAGAAAATTATAAAGTTGTTTACTGTCAAAAAATAAGAAACTACAGAATGATCTAATCGCATCGATCCTACTGACAAGCTTTAGTCGAGAAAAATAAATAGCTTGCACTTTATGTAAGGAGAAAATAGTTCTAAAAAATGAATATAGAGACATTATTCGACAGGTCATTAAATAAGTCTTATAAACAAAGATTAGAGGCTTACAAATAGCAGAAAATGATGTTGGCCATTACAGGTCAATATAGAATTAACCAACTAATCGATTCTATATACGTCTTAACGACATATCAATAAATAAGGTTTTATACAAAAGAAATACAATAATTTTTCATTAAATAAAAACCAATTCTTTAAACATACTAACATAGAAGAATAAAACATAAAACAAAATAAAGATCCAAACTTACAAAACTTAAGACCACGAGTATTGAAGATTTGATAAGAGGCCATTAATTATTTTTTTTTGGTATTTTAACGGATAATATCTCATTAAATTGAAACATCTCAAAATATTTTAAATAATTAATTTCAAGTTCAAATTATTTACTTCAAAAAAAAACATTAAAAAGAAACTAATAAAACTCAAAACTAAGCGATAAGAAGATCAACGCCAACAACTTCGTCCTTAATCTCTTCTTCTCCATGTTCTTATGCAAATTAAACAAGCAAACTTGCTTTTACTTTTCAAGGAAGTGATCGGTTTGATTTAATAACATTAGAACATAAAGAATTTACCTGCATCAAAATATTCTCATCAAGGTGCTGTGAAGTGAAAAACAATGATCCTTGAAACCAACATGAACACAAACTTCAACTTTTTTCTATAGCTCTTAGAATCAGAACTCGCCTCAAGTAACAAAGTAAACTTTTCTATATAGTAGAAGCATTGGTTTCGATCAGTACTTCATCAATTACTATACTACCCCTAATTATTCCGTGATTTACTATATTATTCCTAATTAATTATTATAATTTATTTATATATTAGAATTAATAATATTTTTTTTATTATATTACCCATAATTAATTATTATAAATCATTTATATATTAGAATTAATAATATTTAATTAAAAAATAGATATTTATGACGTTTGTTTCAGCTGCTTTAATCGTGTTTTTACTATATTATCCCCAATTAATTATTATAAGTCATTTATGTATTAAAAAATTAATAATATTTAATTTTAAAAAATAGATGACATGTCTGTCTATAGTTTCGACTAGTGCTTCATGTATATTACCCCTAATTGCTTCTTGATTAACTATATTATCCCTAATTAATTATTATAAGTCATTTATATATTAGAATTAATAATATTTTTTATTATATTACCCCTAATTAATTAGTATAGTTCATTATATTAGAATTAAATAATATTTAATTAAAAAAATAGATATTTATTATGTTTGTTTCAGCTGCTTTAACCATGACTTTACTATATCATCCGTAATTAATTATTATAAGTCATTTATGTATTAAAAATTAATAATATTTAATTAAAAAAATCAGTTGTTTCGTCATTTACTATATTACCCTAATTGCTCAATGATTTATTATATACTCCTAATTAATTATTATAAGTCATTTATATATTAGAATTAATAATATTTAATTAAAAAATAGATATTTATGACGTTTGTTTCAACTGCATTAACCGTGATTTTACTATATCATCCCTAATTAATTATTAAAGGTTATTTATGTATTAAAAAATTAATAATATTTAATTAAAAAATAAATGACATGTTTGCCTATATTATCCCTAATTGCTCCGTGATTTACTATATTACCCTAAATTAATTATTATAAGTCATTTATATATTAGAATCAATAATTGTTTTACTATATTACCCCTAATTAATTATTATAAGTCATTTATATATTAGAATTAATAATATTTAATTAAAAAATAGATATTTATGACATTTGTTTCAGCTGCTTTAACCGTGGTTTTACTGTATCATTCCTAATTAATCATTATAAGTCATTTATGTATTGAAAAATTAATAATATTTAATTTTAAAAAATAGATGACATGTCTGCTGCGGCTGCTTCAACCATAATTTTGCTAAATATCGCTTATAATTAATTATTATAAGTCATCTAAGTGTTAAAAATTTAATCGTATTTTTTAAAAAATAAAGTAGACATAAAATAATAAATTAACTCTTGATGTATTAAATTAAGTTGACCTCCTTCAACCGTGATTTTACTGTATCACCCCTAATTAATTATTATATGTCATTTATGTATTAAAAATTCATAATATTTAATTAAAACATTGGTTTCGACATGGTTGCTTCAAGAGCTACGCCATGATTTTACTATATCACCCCTAGTTAATTATTATAAGTCATTTATGTATTAAAAAAATTAATAGTATTTAATTAAAACAAGAAAAATATGCGTTTATGACATGTTTGTTGCAGCTACTTCAACCATAATCATCTTTGAGAAGATGATCCAAGACTTTGTTGTTAATTGAAGTATCTTTTGTTCCAGTTTTATATGAAATAATCCTATGAATATTAGTTCTACATCTTTTCTATATTTTGTAACATATCTCAATCTTATCATCAAACAATTAAAATAACCCCCCTACACGACACATCACACTTTTTTATCATGTGAAAAAAATCTATCTTATAAAACTTCACTCCTTAGCGAGTACCGTCAAATAGTTATTATTTGAAAAATTATCATTTTAAATCAATGTACATTTATATTTATATTTTATCAATATTAAATATTGGTGCTAAAAGATGTCTATAGTGTTGGGTCTGTGCTAACACGAGCCATGCTCTTCTAGTAGTTTATATAAAAAGAGGTTTATAACTACTTTTTCAAGTGAAGAGGTTAATAACTTCTCAGGTACTTCATCAACTTGCCTGTTTCTTTATAAAGCAAATCATCTTTTCCATAGGGATTGATCCATAGTTTTTTAAAATGATACACACACGTATTATTAATAATAGCAATAACGTTAAACTAAATTTATGTAATTTAAATAATGTAAATAAATATTGTAGAGCAAATATATTATTGTCTATTGTATAAGAAACAAAGATCATACTTTAACAAGCAAATTTGTCTTATATTTCATAGGTTTTTTCTGCGGTGGCAGAAAGACGAAAATAATGATGATAATAAATAAAAGAAAATGATTAAACATATATAGAGTATAAAAACGAATCATATATTGATGAAAAATTACAAAATAATTCACCATAAAATTAAAGAAAAAAGGACTATTAACTATTCATCGTTTCAAATAAAGAATGGATAGATGTGAAACAACTAATTTTAACATTATTCTCTTCATCTTTTGGTCTAAATCCTTGAAGAATGAATCGATAGATAAATTAACTAACAAAAAATTGAACCATAGTATCATACTTATTCCTACATTCTTTTGGACGTCTTCTTCTTTTCTTTTCTGTTTTTTTTTTTTAAAACCTAGGACAAATAAGCTACACCAACTAAGACTACTTGTCCTATTATTTTATTTTTTCACCGACTACTTTTTTTCTTTATATAAAAATCCTAAGACAATTAAACCTATACCAAAAGACTACCTATTCCCAATTTTTTTATTTTTTTTACCTACGACCATAACGTAGTTGTTCTTTCTTTTTATTTTTCATTTTTTTGGTTGTGCAATTATAGAAATAATTTATATAAGTTAAAATTTTAATAAATTCATAAGTGTTAAAATTGTGATTTCTTACCTAAATTATGTAAAGATTTTCATTAATTTTTAAGTCCTAAATATAAGAATAATAATCAAATAATCAGATACTTCAGAAATGTAGTAAAAAGATTATTAACTGCAAATTAGTGGAGCAATTTCAAATAGAAATAGATTGTTTTAATAGTTTTTACGTTTTTGAATGATTAGTTATAATTTTAATCCAAACTTTAATCCAAACTAATTAACTATGAAGATTTGAATATTCTATCCGACCAATAATATTTTGCTAAACAGTGAAAAATCACACCCTAATATAATGCTTAACAATATCATAGCAAAGTAAAAATATAATGCTTAACAATAAAAATAAAAAATTGTGTACCCTAATTATCCTCAAATAGTTCACTATTATATTTTAATTTTTCTTTTCATATAAAATGCAAACTCACATGTCGGGTGAGATATCCTAATAGAAACCACATCAAAGTTTTTGAATGTCATGATAATTTTCTTTGTCATCTTTTTTGTTCTTTCTCGGGAATAAGTAGATAACCAACCTGCTAATTTTAAGTTCCTCCTTATAGCGCCAAAGCACAGTATGTCGTGATCATATCTTTTAACCTGAAAACAATTTACATAACATCAAGATAGCAGTATAATTATCCAATAAATTAATTTAAATCTAACCTATATAAAAACAATAAATACTCATAATTCAAATATAAGATCATTGAGAAAACACAATTATAAGTCTATTGACTTTTATGTATACGTAATAAATCTAACCTTTTGAAGACACAGAGAAGAGAAAGGAAGGGAGAGCTTAGCTAAAAAACCCAACCAAGCTCTTGGCAAGCCGAATAAGCCTGCGCCTTGTGACCGATTCTGATTTACATTATTGTTTTCTCTGGTCCCATTAATTTCCTCTGGTCTTTTTCCATGTGTCAATTAGATTATCAATTGTTGATAAGATAGGCTGATTGTGGGCAATTGATGCTAAGAGGCAAACAGGTGATATTATCAGCTCTGCAGGATAATGCTGAACTAAGAAATTGTCTTAGTACAAGATATTTACTACTTTTACAGTGATCATGAATCATGATACTAATCTATTTATTTTTCTGCCGCAACCGTTTTTATGGTATAGATACTTACCCGACACCATTGATGTTGCCGCTTGCAGTCAGCAGAGGACAGGTGGATGCGCGTGATGCTAAACAGAAGGTGATGATAATCTTTCCAACTCCAAAAAAATTGGATTCCTTTGGCTCGCGTTTTATTATTTGCTTCTCTTGGTGTGCTTTTCCCCGTAGATTATCAAGTTTTACCTGTATATTAGCTTTTGTATGGGAACCTGGTTGGTTTCTTAGGGCTTGAATTCTGTTGGTGCTATTTTCACTTCTATAAACCTTCAAGATTTGTTGGATTCATATTTCCTTTTTGGCGACTTCATTCCAAGCCAACATGCTTGTTTCGTTCAATTTTTCTTTAGTTGAAAGAGAAACACGAGGATTATATATTAAAAGGAGAGAATTCATTATCATTTGTTGATTCACAATATAAAATTCTAATCAAACCTTCACGCATGCACGATAAACAAACCCTAAGGCAACTCTAATAGGCATGTAATACTTGTTTCTACAAGAAAATAAAATATTCGATTGAATTTTTACATGAACGTATAAAGAACCAATGAATTCACAAGTAAATTCTCAAAATTAATTTAATACATTGACATAAAATAATTCAAGTCTCGTTTAAGAAAGTTAGAAAAGAATATATAAATTGAAACTAACTATTGAAAAACTCGTAATACAAACGGTTTTAATGTTAATGTTTGATTAGAATCATATCAAAATTCAATTATATAATCAGTTTTATATCAAACATGACTGATGTGATTTTCTGAAAAGTATAAATTATCACACCACATGCATGATTTTACATTAGGGAATTGCAAGTATTGTGCTAGAGAAACAGATTCTATGTATCACATACCTAGTTGTGAAGAGAATTAGAAAAATATTATTTTGGCAGCGAGACGTTCTGAAAGAGCACATCTGTGCCCTGGAAGCGTGGGTGGGTCGGTGGGAGCGGTTGTTGTCTGCAACCTTATTTAATGAGTAGATAAATTAGGTTTCAGGAACTATATTTAAAGTCAAGTAACCAGCAAAATTTGTTTCAAGTTAATTAGGTTACTCTACATAAAAACGAAATCAAAATAAAAACAAATTCGTGCTATGAAGCCATAAAACGTGGAAATTTTCATCTATTTAAGGTAAAATTGTAATTGATTTAAAAGTGTTAAATATTATGATTTCTTACTTAAATTAAATAGAAGTTTTAATTAATTTTAAATTACTAAATAGTAAATAATAATTGAATATTTATTTAAGGAAAAAAGTAAAAAGACGATTTTGTCTATTGCACAGTCTTTTAATGAGGGACAAAAAGTTCAAATCACTTTTCTAAGGGTCTTCACACTTTTAATATATTATAAATTATAGATTATAGATTATTATAGATATAGATTGTAGATATATATACCTAAAGGACCACAATTTCATAATGAAGCTAGATTCTTGACATTAACCTTGGAAACACTTGAAAATATCAATTCATTGTAGGGATATACAATTTATAACATAAATTCTCAATTCCAACATAAATAGGTGAAATAAACATGGAATTCAAGATGCAATTAACTTATAAATTCATGTAGTCAAAACAAAGTAGTTTGGGCATAAACCCCACTTGCAATTTATGTAGTTTCTTAATAACAATCAAATCATTGGGCACAAGAACGGAAGAAGTATTCTTGTTCAAATACCACATACCTTAGATGATGAACTTTGGATGAACACTTGCTTTTGAGATACTATTTGTACTTTTGAACAGAGATTCTTGATGCTCTTAGCTAAGGATCTCAAATCTTGAATAAATTTGAAAAACAAATGGTGAAATTTTGAGTTTTCTTGAATGATGGGTTGAAACCCTAGGCTTTTATTCTTGAGGGAATTGAGTGGAATGACTATACTTTGGTGTTTTGTGGGCTTAATCTGATGTTATGACTGAATAAAGGTGGAGGAAAATGACTTAATTGTCCTTTTGGACGTGGATTTTTAAAAACTAAAAATAAAATACGCCCAGCGATGCGCAGGTCGACGCGCCGCATCGATGGGATCGACGCAATACCTGACGCGTCGTGCCAAGTTAGCATCGACTCACTGGAATTTGGCACTGGTAACTGTAGAAAATATTAACCAACGCGATGGGCGACGTGGCGCGCCAATATCGTGTTGGCCCACTGCTTTGGGACTCTAAACATGGTCTAAACGGGGTTCGAAAAATCCAAAACTCACCCGAGATGTACTATGAAATTGTCCCATTATGAATCAATAAAGAAATCAACTATCGGAGGTTGGGAAGGTCATCAAATAAATCCTCAAAGTTTGATGGTAAAAAAAAAGACTAAGTCCCAACACTTAGCTTAATTTTTCTAAGTATGAGACCTTTTTTGACATGCTCTAAAGGGCTTAGACAACGAGAAATCTTGCGGGGTCTTACAATATCTCCCCCTTGGAAACATTCGTCCTCGAATGTCGCTATTCAGGCTAAGAATACAGAGAAAACTGAGGATGCACGACTGAAATAAATTGCTAAACTAACTCCACATCATTCTAAACTTTAGAGTACTTCTGGGAGTGCATGAAATTGAAATAAGAATAACTATATAGCTGAATCTTTGATTAGAAAGGAGCTGAATTAAGGAAAAATTATACCTTCAGCTAAAACTGAGTTTGCAGAGAAGAAATGGGGGTACTTAGCTCGCATATCTGCTTCTGCTTCCCCGCATATCTGCTTCTGCTTCCCAAGTAGCGCCCTCAACTGATTGGTTCCGCCAAAGAACTTTGACCAAGGAAACTTCTTTATTCCTTAGTCTACGGATCTGATGGTCTAGAATCTCAACTGGAATTTCTTCATAAGAAAGACTGGTCTGAATATCTGAGTTCTCTAAAGGAACTACAACAGCGGTGTCACCGATACATTTCTTAAGCATAGAGATGTGAAAGACAGGATGAACGGATGACAAGTATGCAGGCAACTCTACCTCATAAGCCACTTTCCCAACATGGCTTAGAATTCTATAAGGCCCAACATAACAGGGACTATGCTTCTCTTTTTGCCAAATCTTTTCACCTCTGTAACGCCCCAAATCTGGTACCCAGAACTCTACACGGTGCTCATGACCTCGAAGGACCACAAGCTAATCCATGACTGATATTTGTACCTGTATACTGCATAAAAGACTGAATAATGCTGATACATAAACTGAAAGGCCATAAGGTTTAAAACTGAACATAATCTGAATAATATAACATCTGTGTAGGGTAATAGAATACCCAAAACAAAACTAAAAGTACTAAAGTCTAAAACATGATAGTTTGGAAAGCCTCTAACTGATTAAAACTATCTGAGTGAGGAGTTGATGGGACATATCCCTAACTAACTCTAACTAATAAGATAATTAATGAGATAATAAAAAAATAATCATGTCCTCAAAAGATGAGGACTCACTTCTAGCTCTGACTGCTGATACTGAAATCTACTGCTGATTTGGAGCTCGTGTCTCTGAACCTATGGTATAAGACACCATAGCGCGAATGCATTAGTACGACTGAATGTACTGGTATGCACGTGAGGTAGGCTAAATGCATGAGGTTCATATGCATGGATGATAATAATAACAGACTGACTATCATGAGCGTGAGAATATATGCATGAGACATAATAACTGACACTGATACTGTGATAACATGAAAAATGAATTTGAATACTGATACATGATCTACTAACAACTGATATAGCTGATAACATGAGTGACTGTATCTGACAGTCTTGAATCTGAAGGAATTAGCTGAGTTCCATACTGTATCTGAGTTGACTGTATCTGACAGTCCTGAAAAGAACTATCTAAGTTCTTTTACTGAGACTGATACTGAGACTGTGGGAAGTAGTCATGTAACCAATATGTCCCAAATATGCCATAATAGCTGAGCTGGGGTCGAATCTGTGCCCTGATTGGAAGAGTGTCAATACCGCGCCACTGGTAAGGACAACAGGTGAGTAACCTTAATATAATAGGTAACACTAATGAGAACAGTGGGAACCCTCATATAACAGCTTAATCCACCTCATCTACCATCATATAGCAGGCTATGATGTCTAAACCTATGCTAGCTATATAATTTTGAAATGCAAGGATTGCTTCTAAGAATCACACCCTCATATAACAGGTGAGTTCCCATCCTTGGGGTCACTCGGTGCTAATTTCTACTCCCATCTGAATAAACACTGAACATGATTTGCTGAACTGAACATGGACTGAGTTATTGGATTCTGTTGACTGACGGAATACTACTGATATCTGACAACTGACTGAGTTCATGAGATCATAGAGATTTTCCTGAGTCATAAGACTGTTTGAAGTCTAAGGATCATAGCTTAAATGAGAGTATCGTGAAAATATGACATGGCTCTAGCAACACAGCTAATGTTTCGGGTACAAGTACCCTCAGGACTCAATAGAAGAAAACTGGCAAAGCATGACTTTATTGAGTACAAGACCCACATCAACAATACATAATTTAATAAGTTATGGATTTCACGAAGTACAGGGTTATCATACTATCTAACATGGACGAGAATGCTGATAATCATATCATAATCTCATATTCTAATATCATGGGTATTCCAAAAATATCCACATTTCATAATGATAGCATGAAAACCATTTAAACATAGGAGGATGACAAACATGTCATATTTAGTTTATGTCTTGAGCTATAAAGCATGATTTCTACTCTTTCAAGCATTTTATCAACCACCTTGCATGCATAACTTAGGGCATAAGTAAATTCATCAAATTACATATCATAAGCACCTAAATTCATGGATTTTATCTTGCATGTTAACATAATATCATGATAAACACACAAAGATTTCAATTTTGAAATCAATCAACGTCAACAACATGATTACAAATAACCCACAACATAAATACCATGATTTATAGATAAAACAAGATTCTTGAGCTTCATGGATGGAAGGAATCCATGAATAAACACAATGCATACCTTAGTTCGTGATTTTGTGAAGATTGACGGTGAAATTTTCTTAAAATTGAATCTTCTATGAAAAGCCCTAGGTTGTTCTTGAGAGGTTTTTGAGAGTAGTGTATTTTGGGTGAAAAGTGGTTGAATCACGTGTTAAAGAGCTTAAATAGGGGTGGAAATTTGACCCTTTTAACCCTAGACACATCATTTAATTTTAGTAAAATTTCCCGAATTGGACCCCTGGCATGACGCGGCGCTATCGCGCCGTGTCACTGGATTTTGACAATTGAGAAATTGAGGGATGGTGCGACGCAGAGCGATCGTGTTGCCCCTTCTTTTGTGACCTGAAACTTTGGCGTGACGTGGAGGAAATCGTACTGAGACACTGGAAAAAGGACAATTGTCATCCACTGACCAATATGGCACTATTTTATGATAGAAACTTGAAATAGTCATAACTTCTTACCCGGTTATCGAATTTAGGTAAATTTTATTTTGATGAAAATCTTATTGACTTTTCCACATGACAAAAATTGAAAAATCTTAAAAATACCACGTGTACAAAAATGAATTCGTTTTCAAAGCAAGTTCTAACATCCTTGAGTGATTTTAAGCTAGGAAAAAAGCACGGGTATTGCAATATCTCCCCTTTGAGAACATTCATCCTCGAATGAGACTAAGGGTGTGGGGAAGAACGTAAGCTGACGTACATACTGAACATGAATAAATGGAACATGATCTCATGACTGACAGACTGAACATATAATACTGAACATGCATATCTGATGCATGTGTAACCGATTCATGAATGTATAACTAAGTGTTCAGAGGAACTAGGTTTCTCACAATGAGAAGGCATATCTGATGCATAATTATATAATTGAACTGATACATGAATGCATGATTGAATATATAATGGTACTTGATACCAAGTTTGTGATGAACACTGAACATGAATCTGAGTAAGCTTAGGAGAACTGTTACCTTGAGCTTGATCTGAATTGGTGGAGAAGAGGTAAGGATACTTGGTACGCATATCTACTTCTGCTTCCTAAGTAGCTCCCTCAACGGACTAATTTTGACAAATAACTTTAACTAGAGGGACTTCTTTATTCCTCAATCTACGAGTTTGATAGTTTAGGATTTTGACTGAAATCTCTTCATAAGAGAGGTTGTTCTGAACATCGATGCTCTGAATAGGGACTACAACTGCTGGGTCACCTATGCAATTCTTGAGAAGAGAGACATGGAAGACTAGATGAACTGAGGCTAGATTTGAAGGCAATTTGAGCTCATAAGCTACTTTGCCAAAACGACTGAAAATCTTGAAGGGACCGACATATCGGGGACTGAGATTCCCTTTCTTGCCGAACCGCTTCACTCCCTTCATAGGAGAGATCTTTAGATAGACATAATCACCAATAGATAGAGAATATCATCTATATCCTTCTTCATACCACTCCTCCAATAGATTTCCCGTAAGTCGCGATACATCTTGGTACTGCCGGGATAAATAGAATACTGCGCGCCATGCGCTTCAACCATAATTCTCTGCCTCAAATCGTCAATACAAGAAACACATAATCTATCCTGAAACCTCACACACCATCTCCATTTTGGGAGAAAGCCTCTACCTTTTGGTTTTTAACCGACTCCTTCAGCTTGACCAAGCTAGAATCCATGTCTTGCTTTGCCTTCACTTCTGAAACTAAAAAGGATTCAGAACTACGCTGAACCCAAACATTACCATCAGCTGAATCAAGCAACCTAAAAACCAATCTATCCAAACGATGAACTTCTCGCACTAACTCTTTCTTATTCTCCTTCACATAAGCAACACTGCCCATAGACAACCTGCTAAGGGCGTCTGTCACTACATTGGCCTTGCTCGGATGATACAACACACTCATATCATAAATTTTTAGCAACTCCAACTATCTCCTTTGACGAAGATTCAAATCCCTCTGAGTGAACACATACTGCAAAATTTTGTGGTTCGTAAAGACATCAACATGAACACCCTACAGATAGTGTCTCCAGATTTTCAAAGTAAATACCACAACAAATAATTCAAGATCATGGGTTGGGTAACTCTTTTCATGAGGTTTTAACTACCTAGAGGCATAGGCTATAACCTTACCTCTGTACATCAATACACAACCTAAACCGACTCTAGAGGCATCACAATATACCATAAAACCGTCTGAACCATTGGGTAATGCCAACACTGGGGATAACGTGAGCTGAGTATTCAACTCCTAAAAACTCTTCTAACAAGAATCTGACCACAGGAACTTAACTTTTTTTTGGGTCAGTCTACACATCGGAGATGTAATGGATGAGAAACCTTCAACAAAACGATGTTAATAACTAGTTAAGCCTAGGAAAATTCTAATGTCTGTTGGGAAGATAGGTCTAGGCCAATTTTCATGGCTTCTGTCTTTTGGGGATCAACTCTAATGCCTAATAATATGACTAAAAAGGCTACTGATCTTAGCCAAAATTCACACTTTCTAAGATGATCTGCATGGTCATCCTCACTACGGGAGTACACGAGGATATCATCTATGAATACTATGACAAACATATTTAAATACTATTTGAACACTCGATTCATAAGGTCCATGAAAGCTATTGGAGCATTGGTTAGCCCAAAAGACATGACTAGAAACTCAAAATAACCATAATGGGTTCTGAAGGCTGTCTTTGGAATGTCACACTCCCTCACTTTAAGCTGATGATAGCTGGATCTAAGGTCTATCTTTGAGAAATAACTTGCAACTTGTAATTGATCAAACAGGTCATCAATTCTAAGAAGAGGGTATTTGTTCTTGATTGTGACCTTATTTAGCTGATGATAGTTAATGCACATTCGCAGTGAACCATCTTTCTTTCGCACGAACAGGACAGTTGCGCCCATAGAAAATACTGGGCCTTATAAAACCTTTATCTAGAAGATCTTTAAGTTTTTCTTTCAACTCCTTGAGGTCCGCGGGAGCCATATAATATAGAGGAATGGAAATAGCCTAAGTATCGGGAAGAAGGTCAATCCTAAATTCTATATCTCTATCAGGAGGTACCCATGGGAGATCTTCTGGAAAAATATCAGGAAACTCATTAAATATACTGACTGACTGAATAGTTGAAGTCTCAGACTTAGTGTCTTTAACTCGAACTAGATGATGCAGCTTTCTGGATTTAAGATAAGATATGAAATAACTCTTGGGAGATACAGAGTTTTTGAACCACTCACAAACTGGCTCATCTGGAAATTGAAACTTAACCACACGGGTGCAATAGTCTATAGATGCATAACAGGAATAAAGCCAATCCATACCCATAATTAGATCAAAATCGACCATATCTAGCTCTATCAAATCTGCGAATATGACCTTATGAAGGATGGTAATAAGGCACTTTTTGTAAACTTGTTTAGCAACAACTGACTCACCTATGGGGGTAGAAACTAGGAAAGGCTCAGGAATATTTTTAGAAATTATCTCAAAATTCACTGCAACTAACGGGTCACGTAAGAAAAACTTGACCCAGGGTCCAACAATACATACACATCAAAATGAAAGACACGAAGCATACCCTTAATAACATCTGGTGAATCCTCTTGCTCCTAGTGGGATGGCAAAGCATAGAATCAATTCTGGTGTTGACCGCCAGCAGTGCTGGATGAAACACCTTGAGGAGGGGCTGGACATGCTATAGGAACTAGTGCACTGGTAGCCTGAGTCTAGGGTCGAACATCTCGGTTCCTTTACTTAGCATACGGACACACTCTAAATCTATGGCCCAACTTTCTACAACCATAACAACCCTTCTGTTCAGCCAATCACTCACCTGGATGGGTCCTACCACACTTAGCACATGGGGGATAATTAGGCTTACCACTCACACTGTGTTGAGATCTGGACATAGAAAACTTATTCCTCTGCTCATGTCTGTTTTTGGGTACGGGAACACTAGCTGATAAAGGCATGGGCATAGATGACCGATTCTAAAACTGTGGATGGATCCCTCCATGAGATCTAGTCTAGCCATACTCAAACTACTCTGACCTAGCCCTTTTATTTCCTCTTACTCTTTTTCTCCCTCATCTTTTCTACCTTAATTTGCTGAGCATGCATCATTAGTCTAGAAAGATCCATGTCTCTATTCAGCATAGCAGTCCCACACCATTTCACTACCAATCCAAATGCACCGGTCACAAACTTACTCATACTAGATCTAGGGTCAGCTCTTAAATTAGGAGCATACTTAGATAACTGGTTGAACTTAGGGCAATACTCCTTCATTGTCATAGAGACCTGCCTCACGTTCATGAACTCTTCTATCTTCGCTTCCCTCATCTCAAGTGAGAAGAACTTATCTAATAATATATCTTGAAATACCTGCCAAGTTATAGGAGCTGCATTCTCTCCTCTATTCTTCCTCTACATTACCACCCAATCATAAGCAACATCCTTCAACCTATAGGATGCCAATTCCATACTCTCCTTCTCGGAGACATGCATAACTTGGGTGATCTTCTTCATCTCATCAAGATACAATAATGGGTCCTCATCTACCATTGACCCAAAGAATTCAAGTGGGTTTATCCTCATAAAGTCATGAAGTCTAGTTGTGGCTACATCACCCCCTTACTGACGTGGAACAATAGCCTGATTATTGGCTTACACAGTAGCAGTCACAGCTTGGGCTAGCGTCTAAAATACAGCCCAAAATTGGTATAAAACACATCTCATTCAGGGGATTGACAGGTTGGGGTGGCTGATTGTCATTTCTACAAGCATTAAATCTGTGAGGAGGCATTTTTTGTCATGAAAGAGCACGAGTTAATAGCAGATAGAGACAAATGTAAGCAAGATAAATTTTGAAAGAAAGAAATGGCTTTTCCTAAAATGTTCCGTAGCCTCTTGCTCGTAGATGTGGCGCACTTCACATCGATGATCAAGACTCTACGTAACATAACTTGTCTAACTCCCTAGGAGTCTCTAAACCTTAGGGTATGATACCAAGTTTGTAACGCCCCGAAATCTCATTCCGAAATATCATACAGTGCTTAAGGCTACAAGTAACCCTAAGCTAATCCTTTGAGCCTGATACTACCTCTGGAGCTTAATTCAAGCTAATTAGATCAAATAATAGTATGTCATATCACATCTTAACTGAAATAAAGTAGAACACTATCTGAATAATAAAGTACTAACAAATCTAAAGAAAATAACTAACAGTCTGACAAGCCTCTACTACTAAGGAACTAGAGAGTCATTGGGACAGACCCCCAACTGACTCAAACTGAAGATAATAAAATCAACTACTTTGAATACTAAAATCCTGGAGAAATAGGTCCCCGAACCATAAGGACTCACCAACTGTGAAAGTGTAAATAGAGGTACTCAAAAATCATTGTCGCTGCTGAGGCTGAGCACCTGAACCTACATTATAAGACAATGTAGCACATAGACATACATGTAGATCAGTACTTTAGGAATGTACTGAGTATATGGGGGTGAATACAATAAGTAAATAATATCATCAATCTTTATAAAAATTATGTATGCTAACATAAATGGCTTACATAGCTTGAGTAAATCTGAAATCTAATTCTTGTAGATCATGAATGATAAAGCAGGTAGTATAAATATTGTGAGTCATTTCACTTAGTTCTTAACTTTGTATGCTCTGCTTGTTTCTTAAAACTCGTAGACACAAAAAAAGAGTCTTAAAGAAATAACTTTCAAAACATATACTTTCATCTTAGGGAGAATAGGAACTTCTTTTGAAACTGAGGGATTTTAGATCTTTAGGAGACTGTGGGACTTTTGGGAATCTTTTTGGAACTTTGGGACTTTGGGCTTGGGAGTTTCATCTAACCGACATAAACCATGTGAGTTGACATAGAGTCCAATGTCTTGCCCACGTTGGGGAAAGCTGTTCTACCCTTGCCATCGATATAGAACCTTAACGTAAGTAATCACTATCTTAGCCCACTATGGGCAAATCAGAAACCTATGGTGGCTCGTAAGTTTGGGGCATGAGACCTTGGAATCATGCCCAACTTGGTGTTAAATACTACTTTCATACTTAGGCTTAGAACTTTTAGGAAATCCACTTTAAAACAATACATAGATATATATAGTGAAAGCCAAACTATATATAGTGAAAGCGAAACTACGCTTCTCTTTGCTTTAAATTGTAAATAATGTGGATTCCTATCTTAAATTAGGATTATAGATCAGTCTTTCATTTAAAATAGGACATTTATTTGTTAAAGCGTAGTAATAGTAGATTCTTCATGAAACATCACAATTCGTACTTGGGTTTAAGCATATATATATATATATACTCAAAGGACCACAATTTCATAATAAAGCTAGATTCTTGACATTAACCTTGGAAACACTTGAAAATATAAATTCATTGTAGGGATATACAATTTATAGCATAAATTCTCAATTCCAACATAAATAGGTGAAATAAATATGTAATTTAAGATGTAATTAACTTATAAATTCATGTAGTCAACACAAAGTAGTTTGGGCATAAACCCCACTTGCAATTTATGTGTTTCTTAATAACAATCAAATCTTTAGGCACAAGAACGAAAGAATTATTTTTGTTCAAACCTACATACCTTTGATGATGAACTTTGGATGAACACTTGCTTTTGAGATACTATTTGTACTTTTGAATGGAGATTCTTGATGCTCTTAGTCTAAGGATCTCATCTTGAATCAATTTGGAAAATAAATGGTGAAATCTTGAGTTTTCTTGAATGTTCGGTCTTTTTTCATGAGGAAATTGAGTGAAATAACTATACTTTGGTGTTTTGGGAGCTTAATATCGTGTTATGACTGAATAAAGGTGGAGAAAAATGACTTAATTGTCCCCTTGGATGCGGATTTTTATAGACTGAAAATAAAATACGCCCAGCGACGCGTAGGTCGATGCACTGCGTCGGTGGTATCTATGCAATACCAGATGCATCGCGCCAAGTTAGCATCAACTCACTAGAATTTGACACTGTTAACTGGAGAAAATATTAACCAACGCTATGGGCGATGCGGCGTGCTAAGATCGCGTTGGTCCACTGCTTTTGGACTCCAAACATGGTCTAAACGAGGTTCGAATAATCCAAAACTCACCCGAGATGTACTATGAACTTGCCCCATTATGAATCAACAAAGAAATCAACTATTGGATGTTGGGAAGATCGTCAAATAAATCCTCAAAGTTTGGTGATAAAAAAATAACTAAGTCCCAACACTTAGCCCAATTTTTCTATGTATGAGACCTTTCTTGGCATGCTCTAAAGGGCTTAAATAACGAAAAATCTTACGGGGTCTTACAGATTTAGGGGAATAGGGAGATTGACAAGGATGCCTCTCACCGTATTGGGGAAGGATGGATGAAATGGAGGCTCACATCAGGAGTGTTGTGTGATAAGAAGGTGTCTCCTAAACTTAAAGGCAAATTCTATAGAGTGACAGTCTGTCCGGCCATGCTGTATAGAGTGGAGTGTTGTCCAGTTAAGAACTTTCATATTTAAAAGTTGAAGGTGACAAAAATGAGGATATTGCGTTGAACGTGTGGGTCTTACAAGGAGAGATAAGGTTAGAAATAAGATTATCCAGGAGAAGGTGAGAGTGTATTCGGTGGAGGACAAGATGTAAAAAGTGAGGCTGAGATGGTTATACCATGTGATGAGGTGGGGCACTGATTCCCCAGTTTGTATGCGTGAGAGGCTAGCTTTGAATGGTTTCAAGAGGGTAGAGGTAAGCCGAAGAAATACTGGAGGGAGATGATTAGACGTGACATGGAGCAGTTACAACTTATTGAGGACATGATGCTAGATAGGTAGGTATGAAGGACGCGAACTAGGTTAGAATACTAGTGTGTGTGGGTGAGTCGTAGCCATTAATTAGGAGAGCTTTGGTGTAGCCGAGCTAGTAGTCTTAGGGTTGTGTCCATAGATTGGATCTGTTAGTTAGGAGAGCTTAGGTATGGTGGGTGCCTTTTCTTTGTTAGTGTGTGGTATTACTTTGTGGATGTCTTATTTCTGTTGCTCCATCTTGTTTTATGCTTTATTACGACTTTGGTTACTGTCATTTTTCTTGAGCCGGGGGTCTATCAGAAACAACCTCCCTACTTCTTCAAAGGTAGTGGTATGGACTGCGTACATTTTATCCTCTCCAGTCCCCACTATGTGGAAATACTGAGTTTGTTGATGTTGTTGATATGTTAGATTAATAGCAGATTAATAAAGATGGACATAGAGGCTAACACAATTGAAACTTGGTATAAATAAAAAACTGCTTCCGGTGTATAATCAAATAAATAATTATGTATATATGAAATGAAAGAGTCAACTAATTGACACAATGGTTTAAAAAAAGGATTTCACTTGCCTAGAGAGAGATAGTCCAATATCTCTCTATCCATCATCTTCTCCATCTCTAGAAGGACACAACCATGGACCCAACATTGACTCCACTTTTTATTCCAAATTCCTCTATACAAAGCTCCCCTATTGAAATTCATATGAAGGAGGCCCCACCATCATACAAAGATATAGCAATTGGGAAAGTTTTAATCCCAAATCTCCAATTCGAATAGAGATCGACCAAGGGCAAAGATCCTGTAACCAATGAAAAAGAAATCTTACTATCGGAAGACGAAAAGCAAAGACTCTACGCACCATGGATACACTCCATGATCATTAAATCGGTAAATTCTAAGTTTAACCATCAGTACCTTAAAAAGAAAACTGGGAGACCTGTGCAATCTCCCAGAACCATTATGCCTCATCGATATGGGCAAAGATTTCTTCACAGTGAAACTATCAAAATCGAAGAGTCAATCCACGATACTCCATGGAGGTCCGTGTTTTGTTGCTGGAAGCTTCATCTCTATCAGGAAATGGGAGCCAAATTTCGTACCTAATGAGTCTAAATTCGACTCAACAGTTATTTGGGTCAGGCTCCCCCAACTACCTACTGAGTTATGTGATGCGTCCATCCTTCAGAGAATCGGCAAGAATATAGGAATGTTGTTGAAGGTAGATGCTTGCACATCGCCTGCGTTAAGGGGAAGATATGCCAGGATTTGTCTCTAGATACCCCTGACTACTCCAGTGGAAGCTTCGATTACCATTAACCACCACATGCAACCACTGATCTATGAGAGAGAGGGGTTCTTGTGCAAGAATTGTGGTCGTCTAGGACACATAGCTCCCACTTGCTCGTACCTCTTGAAGACAAAGCCCCCTAAAGGCAATGCTGATGCAGACATGTCTGGGACTACTGCTATAACCCTGATAGAGAAGTCAAGGATGATTGAGATTGATGCACAAGACTGGTAAAACATATCCTTTGCCAGGAAGAAGAAAACAGGGCAAAGGAATCAACATTCAACCCTCCAAGGACCACCCATCGACAAGGCTAACTCCAACGATGCGGTACCAGGTATGTTTTTTAACCCTAAGATGCCGAAGGCAGTGTCGGAGACAACTACACTCTGACACCCACCTGGATGTCAACCTATTGGGCCAGTGTAGGGCCTCCAACCTTAAACCCATAAATACCAATGCCCCAGGCATGGCATCTACTTGGCCAATTAACACTCAGGCACAAGAAATGGCTTCTTCAGGGGCCTAAACTCTTGCTTCTTCATTGCAGAACCCTAATAACCCTCCTTCTTCTAAGCCTAATTCCACGTCTCTGATAGGCCTCTCTTCTCTTAATACCCTTTCCCTAACAATAATCCTTACTTCTCTTATTTGGGAACTAAAAAGAAGGGGACCTCTCACTGTGGGACCCCAAAAGCCACATAGATCGAGGCAATAATGAGCCAACTCAGATGACTACGGAAGACCCTTCATCTTCTTCCACCGATGGGATTGAGAATTTACTAACTCAGTACATTGCATTAAATGCAGGTGGTGTTACCAATTGGAAAACCTCTCAGCTGCCACCTTTCAACCCCTTCAACTCTTTATATCCTGAGAAAACTATGTCTGAGCCTCCGCTTGAAGAAAAAAATGGACTTACTCGACTCTAACCAAACCATATTCACCACAATCCCAATGTCCCCAGATCACCAACTAACTTTTTGATTGGAAATATTCTTATCCGATCAAACAGTCCCTTTTCACCTCGAATAGGAGGGTAGACCTATTACCCGCCTTATTCAGAACCCCCAATACCTAGCTCAGCTAGCTATGGCAAGTCTGAACTAGGGCTTTCTATTATATGGGACCAATGTATGGATAGCTACTCTTTTCTATGTATTCAACACTCCAGCCCAGAAAGAACTGACCATGGAAGCAATGACCAATATCATCAATCAGCTCAGTCTGAGACTCCCTTTCTTCTCTCTGCCGGGCCCAGCTCTAATGTTACTGGGAACAGTATTTACACCCCCCTTAGGTGACCTTCTCCCAACTGCAAGTCAGACAACCTTCCCACCCCAGAATGACTCATCCCCACACCTCACCCTAGAGATGGTGGAGAGAGTGAATATACTGGAAGCCCTGAGAGTAGTCAACAGGGACATGAAGGAATTATTCTCACAGCTCAGAGTTCCAATAATAGATATTCTCAACCTGGTAGAGCCTCTAGAGCTAAAGCTCGCAGAGCCAGTCCAGAAAATTAGGATCATCCTAATTCCCTTAAGGCTATCAGGTCTAGGTTTAAGGTTAAGTGCAATAAACCCTATGTCAGAGGAGCCACTTTCAGTCCTGCTAACTTCTCTAAGTAGGAAAAGGAAGGCCTCTGCTCTGACATCCACTCCAACCCAAAGGGAAAGGAAAAGGAAAAGAAAAGTGTAATGGACCTCCCCTCCAATACCCACTCCTCTCCAAAATGAATAGCTGCATTATTTGGAATGCTAGGGGGGCTAAGAATGCTGAGTTTAGAAAGCACTATAAAGCAATGGTGAACATTCATAAACCATGCATACTTTCTCTCCTGGAATAAAAAATGTCAGAACACCAGGATCTTTGTGAGGAACTTAGTTTCCAGAATCACATCCAAGATGAAGCCATTGGCAACTCTGGCGGACTGGTCATTATGTGGAGAGAGGATGTGATTCTTATAACCTTTATCTCCATTTCTAGTCAAGCCATTAATTCTAAGGTCAAGGTCAGATCCCCTCTCTCTTCTTGGTTTATCACTATAATCTATGCTAGTAATGACTTTCAAGCAAGGGTTGAGCTTTTGAACCAACTTTCTCTCTTTTCAGATAACCATGTCTCCCATAGAGGATTAGTTGGATGGGGGAGGGGGCTTTTAATGAGGCCAGGATCAATCTTAACAGGTCCAACTTATTTATGAATTGCATTAACTATTGTACTCTTATTGACCTAGGTTTTAAGGGGAGCAAATATACTTGGTCTAATATGAGGTATAGAAATAGAAATGGCCTCATCCTTGAAAGACTTGATAGATGTCTTGCTAATGACCTCTGGATCCACCTCTACCCTGAGGTCTCTATCACCCACCTTCCTAGAACTCACTCTGACCATTCTCTCCTTCTCCTGAACTTTGGCTCTCCCTCTACAAACAAGGCAAAACCCTTTAGAGTTGAGTCCAGGTGGCTCACCAACCAGGAGTTCCCTAACCTTATCAGGGACTCCTTTCTAGATTGTTCCTGCATTACCCTGCTACCATGGACTTTGAAGTGAAGGCCAAGGAATGGAACAAATCCATTTTTGGAAATATCTTTAACAAGAAGGAAAAGCTGCTTGCTAGGCTAGCTGGAATCCAAAAATCCCCTAGCTACCCCACTAGCTCTTTTCTTCAAGGGTTGGAACATACCCTGCTGATGGAATTCAACCACATTCTCAACCCGAAGACAGAGTTTTGGAAATTCAAGTCTAGAATTTCTTGGCTCCTTGAGGGAGACTCCAACACTAGATTATTTCACACCTCTACTCTTAATAGGAGGAGGAGAAATAGGATCAATTCCCTTATGGATAAAAGTGGGAACTGGCACTACCATCCTGCTGACATTGCCAGCACTATCTCCACTTTTTATACAAATTTCTATACCAATGAACACACCATTGGGAATAAGGCTACCCAGCTCAACCCTTCTTCTTTAGGTTCTATCAGCCATCTTGACCATGACCTTCTTGTAGCCATCCTTCCATGGAGGAGGTCAAAAGGGCTGTCTTCTCCTTCAAACCTAACAAGGCCCCCAACCCGGGTGGGCTCCACCCCTTTATGTATCAAAAGTTTTGGGATATTTTTAGGCCTCTTGTAGTGAGATTTTGCCAGAACACCTTTGCCTCTGGGTCCATGGACCCCAGGGTTAACTCAAACATATCTGTGCATTCTTAAGTGCAAAAATGCTACCATCTTTAAAAATTTTAGACCCATTGTCCTGTGCAACACCCAGTACAAAATAATTACTAAAATCATTAGCACTAGGATCAAATCTCACTTGGCAAAGATCATTATTGCCAACCAAGCCAGTTTCATGGCAAAAAGAAGGGCTTCTGATAATGCCATTATTGTCCAGGAATATGTTAACCACTTCTCCAAAATGAGAGGAAAACAAGCAAGTATGATCTTGAAAATTAACCTGGAAAAGCCTTTGACAGGATTGAATGATCTTTCATTAGACAAGCTCTTTCCTTCTTCAACTTCCCCCAAAAGCTATCCCAGCTCATCCTCTCCTGTATCTCTACTTCCTCCATCTCTATCCTTATCAATGGGGGGTAAACTACCTCTTTCAATCCATCTAGAGGCATTAGGAAATGTGACCCTATGTCACCTTACCTCTCCATTCTTTGTATGGAACTGTTGTCAAGGAGAATTAACTATGAAGTGGATATCCTCCTTTGGACCCCTATTTCAATCTCTAATAAGGGTCTCTCTATATCCCATCTCTTCTTGGCTGATGATCTCACCCTTTTTGCTAGGGTTGACTCTAAGAACTGTAACACCATCAACAGAATTCTCCTTCACTTTAGCTCTCACTCTGGGCAAATAGTCAATTTGGATAAATCTAAAGTAAACTTCTATGCAAACTGCAGGGAGGAAGACCAGAACAGTCTTTCCTCTATCCTTGGAATCCACCCTTCACACCAGTTTGGTAAATACCTGGGGTTTCCCATCTTTCAAAAAAGGCCTAATAAAGGGGACTTCCAATTTATCATGGATAACCTCTCTAGCAAACTGGCTGGAAGACTAAATTTCTTAACATGACTGGTAGGGTCACCTTAGAAAAATCCTCTTTAGCTTCTATCCTCAACCATATCATGCAGTGTATCCACCTCCCTCATAGCACTCTCAAGATAATTGATAAGACCCAGAGGAACTTTATCTAGGGCACTACTGAAGCCAAGAGGAAAATGCACCTTCTGGGTTGGGATACCATCACACTCCCTAAAAAGTATGGTGGGATTGGGATGCGAAGGGCTGCTATAAAAAATAAAGCCCTCCTGTGTAGTCTGAGTTGGAGAATGCTCTCTGAACCCACCTCCCTTTGGGATAAGATCTTTCTTTCCAAATATGGGCCTATTGGGGTGTTAACCAAAAAAGCTCCAAGACTTGGAACAATATCACCAACTCTTGGAGTTTTTACAGGGATGCCCTATTCTGGTCCATAAAAGATGGAACCAATGTCAGAGCCTGGCAGGATAGATGGATCATCTACATACCCCCTCTATCCATAATTATGAAAGGCCCAACCACCAATCCCAATGCTTCCATTTTAGTCAAGCATATTTGAAAGGAGGGTATTTGGGACTTCACCATCTTACCTTTTGAAATCCCACCCAGGATCATCCATAACATGCAGAATACCTTCCACCAGAGCAGGCACCTCACTAAAGACACCCCTCTTTAGAGACTCAAAGGGGATGGCACTTTCTCTTGCAAAAGTGCTTATCACTTTATCTCTAACCTGGAAAAGGGACCCTACAGATCCAACAACTCCTTTAACTGGATCTAAAAGCTTAAAGTTCCCAATAAGATCAAAAACTTTATGTGGCTTCTACACCATAATAGCCTTCCCTCTAAAGGGACCCTTTCCAAAGATGTCTGAATCTCTAAACTAATTGCCATGCCTGCAGTAACCAACTTGAAGATCAACATCCCATCTTCTTTGGTTGTGACACTGCTAAATCCTTTTGGTAAGCTCTCACTCAGAGATACAAAGGACCTCTGACCATACATCTTCACTGGTTTAACACTACCAACTGGGCTTTAACTTGGAAAAGCTTGAAGAATGAGGATTTCGATACCAATACATCTTGGGCTATCCTCCCCCCCTTTAGCCTGTGGCACCTCTAGAAAACTAGAAATGCCAAACTCTTCTGAGGCTCTTCCTCTCATCCTTATTTCAGCATACCTTATGTATAAGCAGTGGAATACCAACACTTAGGCAACACTCCTAGACATGCCAATAGGAACATTATCACTCTCAACTGGTCCCTCTCCTTCCCCAATATTTTCATGCTTAACATTGACGGATCTTGCCTTGGTAACCCAAGAAGGGGGAAATTAGAGGGGTCATTAGAAATGACAAAGGGGAATGGGTAGTGGATTTTAGTAAAATCTTCACCCACGCTACAAACAACCTCATGGAGCTCATTTCCCTTAAAGAGGGCCTAAATCTTGCTTTTCAGCAAAACCTCAAACCTCTTGGGGTTTGTGTTGACTCCAAGAAAATTATTGAAATGGCGCAAAATAGGAATATGTTGTATGATGCACTTGTTTATGAATGTAGATCTCTACTAAGGAACTTGGGGAATCCTCCGATCTACCACACGTATCGGGAGAAGAATAGAGTAGCGGATCTTTTGGCGAAGCAGGGTTCCTGCCAGGACCTTTTTTAAAGACTTTATGTCTACACCACACCTCCAGCTAGTATAGGAGTAGCTTTTTGGGAAGATTTGAAGGGAAAAACTTTATCCCGACTTGTACCTAGTAATGGGGCCTCCTCTGGATCCCCTTATGTTTTTGTGCCTGACTAGGCGTTGTCTTGTAACGAACTTCTTTTTACTTAATTGAATCTCCTTTGCACACAAAAAAAAAAGTTTAAAATAACGTTTTATTGAATAATATATGCAACTAATGCAAGTGGTAAGATGATACGGTGATTAAGCAGCAACACGTACCCCTGACAACAATAAGAGTTTTTTAAAAAATAGAAAATTAAGGGCCCGTTTGGCCATGAAAATTTTTCTTTTTTTTTGGAGTTGGAAATTGTGGTGTTTGGCCATGAAAATTAGGAAAATAATTTCAAATTTTTTTTCTAAAAAAGGAAAATAGGTTTTTGGTGTTTTCATAAATTTTTAACTCCAATTCCAACTTTTATTATTATTACATATGACCCCAATCTTTTAAATTTTTACATAAAACTCTCCTTATAACATTACTTTTTCAATTTTACGTATATAGATTTTTTAAAGAATAAGATAATTATAATTTCAAACTTAATGCTATCCTAATTAATATATATCTCTTTTTCTTTCTCATCATTATTTTTCTCCCTTATTTAATTTTCTCCATTATTTAAGACATCATTTTACTGCTAATGATCCTAATTACTATAATAATAATAATAATAATAATAATAATAATAATAATAATAATAATAATAATAATAATTTTTCTGTTGTGATACAGACGTTTAAGGAATTATAGTCGTGTAATTAATAATGGATAATCGTTTTCTATATTTATGAAATTAATAAAGTTGTAGCAGATTAGTTTACCATTGCCACAAATTATTCTTATTTTTAATTTAATTATATATATTATATTGTGTACATCTTTATTATACTATTCAAATATAAATAGTTTATACTATATAATATAAATTGATGATACATATTTTTCATAAAAAAATATGTTCAATTTAACAAATTTATACCTTAAACTGCAACTATTACCTTTATATACCATAATACTTGGTATCTTTATACACAAAGTATTATATTTATAACAGAAATTTACAAAGTATGTTATCTATAAAGTTTATACCATGTATATATCATATACACACATATATAAATATGCAAAGTATTAAGAAACATACTAAGCATATTTATAACATAAATATACAAAGTATGTTATATATGAAGTTTATACCATGTATATACCATATACACACATATATAAATATATAAAGTATAACGAAACATACTAAGCATATTTATATATTTATGGTATATGATATAATATACCATAAATATGCAAAGTATGTTTTACATAAAAATAATTTATTCACACATAGTAAAATCTTTCATGTATAAAAAAATTAAAGATATAAATTAGCGGCACCCTAAAATTTAATAACAACTCATCATTTCTTATTTTTTAGGAACGGAAAATAAAGAAAATAAATTCTTAAAAAAATAAATTTGTTTGAATGATAGTATTTGTTACCTAAAAAATAGGAAGCAGTGATTTGTTAATCTAACATCCATATTTAAAATTTTCAAATATGAAAAAAAGGCTATTAATGTAAATATTATATATGTCATAATTAAAATTCATTAAATATGACCATGTATATGTAATTATTTTTATAAAAGTGGCTAATTGTGTTCTTTTTCTGTTAGTAGTTATTTGGGTGATTTTGATAGTTTGTAAAAGTTGGGACATAAAATCATATTTCAAAAAGTTTTTTCAAAAGTAAAAAGAAAAATTCAAAAAAGACATGGCCAAACACAACTCAACTTCAATTTCAACTCCAACTCCCAAAATTTTTAATTTTTATGGCCAAACGGATACTAAGACAACAACCTTATTTGGATTCAGTTTTGATTTTTAAATTATAAGCAACTTGTCATAAGTTAGAATTTTTTGAACTTATTTTTGTTATTTTAGCTTAAAATTAGGTTTTTATAAGTACTTTGAAAAAAGATTTATTCAAACATTTTTAGAAGTATTTAAAAGTTATTTTGAAACACGTAAAATAAGTTAATTCAAAATAAACAAATTCATTTACTTAAGTTGCACTCATTGGTAGAAACATTTAATTGATTATTTGATGTCATATATCTGGACAAGTAATCAATGGAAAGTGAATGTGAGAAATAGGCAAGGTAGACAGGTTTCTTCTATTGTTTTTTCAATTTGTAAGGCTTCAAATTTTGAAAATAGTTTCTTACACAAATGTAAGATAAGATTACCTACAATATATTCTTGTGGTGGAGTGATTTCCCGAATCGTGTGCAGAGCAAAAGTTTTAGTACACCGGGCTGATCTTTTTGAAGAGGAACCTTGGAGTAGTTGCTAGTTGTTGTCATGTGACCAGGAAGTCATGAGTTCAAGCCTTAGAAACATCCTCCGATAAATACAAGGTAAAGCTACATACAATACACCATTACCCTTATTTTAACTATATGTTAAATGTAAACTGGGGAACTCCTTTAATTGTAATGTAACATTTGTGATACTAAATGAGCCAATGCCTTTTGTTTTTTCTACACACATATCTCCATTACAAATAGGAGGATAAAGAAAAAAAAGAGTGCATTAAGTTGACCTGGTTAAATTTTCTTATGAACCTCTCATTCAAGTTAATGTATAGATTATTTCTATCTTGATCTTTTTTGATACAAAATGCTATAAAACAAACAATGGAGAGAAAAAGAAAAGATTCAAAGGTTAAAAATTAATTTCGATTTTCGACGATCAGTGGGAAAGTTAATTATTTTATTGTTTCTTTGGAGATAATATGTATGTACACTTGAACATTCTTTTAATTAAAAATATAATATATTTATCTCTAATATATAATCTCTATCTCTAATCTCTAATCTCTAATCAATACTAGCTTAAAAACACTAACTTAAAATTTTTTAAGTGAAATTACTAAAATATCCTTTAAAAACCTAAAGGGTTTAAAAATTTTAACCTAACGAACTACTCAAATGGGGGAAACGCTAAGCCCCATAAGTCACGTCTCTAGGCATCTCGACAAAGAGTTGCAACAATTAAGTTTCTTTGATTTATATCCTTCACTTCTCTTACTCATTCCAAAGTCCAAACTATCATAGCCTTTTTTAGTTTTTGTTTTGACCGTTCAATGTTTTTGTCATCCATTCCATCTATGTTCATGCTTAATCCTTCCTAGATATTTATCTTCATCGTACTTGACAGGTAAGATCATTTTTATTTACATAAACAATGTTATCTGTTGGGACTTCTTATGATTCATTGGCTATTAATTGTAGTAAGTTTTTTATGGGTCACATATATTTGACATTTATAGTTTTTCTTACTGCTTTATTATCTAAAAGTGAATAAAAATCTGTCCGAAAATCGTTCTAGATTTTGATTCTTGACACTTTCGCTTTATAGTCTCTCTTTTTTTTTTTTTTTGCTTTGCTTCAAATTGAAACATTCAGTATTAATAATAAATGATATAATACTCTATTACCCCTAAACTACACCCAAAACGGCAAAGACACACCTCAACTTAAAGGCCACTGAACTAATTAGAAGTGTAATTTTGACATTCTTAGTGCCTACGTGACACATATATGACACAACACACTGAAGTATCCACGTAGGCATACATGTGTGCCACATATTTGCCTACGTGGCACATAAATGACACAACACACTGAAGTGTCCACGTAGGCATACATGTGTGCAACGTATGTGCCTCGTGGCACTAAGGGGGTCAAAATTACACTTTTAATTAGTTTAGGATAACAGGACCCCTTTAAGTTGAGTGTGTCACAATTGTTTTGGGTATAGTTCTAGAGGGTAACGGTATTTTCTCATAACAAATTTCTACACACCATATTGCTTGTTATGAATAGTCATGAAATAAGCCATTAATTTAATTTCTCCATGTCATAAATGAAAAATTCAAGTCTTATCTATTATTTCTGTTATAATTTCTCTGCATTCTTATTTATTCTTCTTTGGTGTAAGTTAGAAATGCTGTTGAACAAAGTCGACGTCATCTAAATTTTTATATAGCTAATTTTTATTTTTCAGTATTAACTAAACCTCCGTTTACGTATTGATCTTTGTTTTGCAATACAATTAAGTTCATGTTTTAGTATGTAGAGAATGGAAAGAAAGAAAATCCAACCAAATTTAAATGATCATTAGTCTATTCACTTCAATCATTAAAATATTTGAGTCTGGTTCTGTGAGTTCATATTTTACTTTTGCAAATGACCTTATATACTATGTATGGCTGAATTGAGGAGAATATGTTATTCTTATGCTTAACACTTTTGTTCATTATCTGCTTTAAAGATTTGTTGTGTAAACAAAATAAGAAGGGTGACACTGGTTTATATCTTGCTATTGAAAGTGGTCATTGTTAATTTGATGGTTACAATCACAATTTAGTAAAATTGATTATTCAGTGGATTTACTACTAATATACAGGCCTTTTTACTGACATTTAGGCTAGCATTACCCGAGTTCAATTTTGTGCTTTATCACGAGGAATGATTCAGCGTTGATGAGAAAGATTAATTAATAGTTCATGCGCTAACTTTATAAATTTAGTCATCAGTCATCTAACAGGGTTGATATCAGTATTTCGTATTGTATTAATTTCATTCCTTTTGATCTATATACATGTTCAAGACCTTTTCATGATTGAATTCATGTATGACCTTAACTGTACAAACGAATAAGTTGTACTACTTAATAATTATGATAAGAAAGAATTCTTTTTTTTATACACTTATGAGATTTTATATTTTTTACCCCATGTTTAGTATCCATACCGAAGCCCAATTAATTCGAATTCGGACGTTTCAAAGCTCCATTACTACCAGCATCCAACAAGATTTTTTTCATTCCGACTGCTCAAAATTGAAACTTATGACTAAGCATGTGGAGGGATCTCAACCATCCCACTACAGTCCATGTTGGTATTAGCAATGAGAGTTGATTCAAAAGACTTCACCAATATTTATTCTTAATTTACTGGTCTACGAAAAATGGTATTAGCAATGAGAGTTGATTCAAAAGACTTCACCAATATTTATTCTTAATTTACTGGTCTACGAAAAACATGAAAAGCATCAAAGATGACACACTTAACATTACTTTTTAAGTTTGATGTTTGTTGGAGTGAACTATAAGCCAGGTGTTTGCTTAGAATGATATATTTTTAGTACGAACTTTAATTTTGATGTTTGTTTGGAACGAATTTTAAGTTTGAAGTTTGCGTTGAGACAAATTTTTATTTAAATAATTGTGTTATTCTTTCTATATCAATTTAATATTACATCCAATGAATATTTTTATAGTATAAACAATGTAAACTCCAAGTGTTTCATATATAATTATCACTGCTCTCAACTTTTTAAAAAATTATTGAAAATTTCATATATGATACATTATTCGATTATATGATACACTGTGTTATGATACATAAGTATCAAATTTAATGCGGTTAAATATTTAATAAGCGATAATTAAGCATAAGATTGATTAATCAAATCTCTACAAAATTGGAGTTGTCGTATTATAATACATAAATCACGTAACAACACAATTTTTTTTTGAATTTTGAATGCCGATTTCATTTTTGTTTCAGTTCATTGCTTCAAAAAATAATTTTTGGTCAAATCTCTCATACAATTTTACATCATGAATGTTTCAATTTTGCTGAGACATTCTGGTATCTGGCAAAACGAATTTATGAAAATTACAAAAGTGATGGAATTGTAGTTGGCGAAAGTATTTCGTATTTCAGGTTGATTTCTGTTATTGCGTCGGAACTTGACATAGATCAAGCGAAGAAAAGTATAGATGTTCGTTATATTGTTGACAGAAATACAACTCCAATGGTTATTAGAAACGACAATGGTGTTAAGGTTTACGTCGAGTTAAAAAAACTTTACAGATTTTGTAATGTATCCGTTATACATTACAATAAGGGGTAAATCGACAAAAGATCGAAAATTTGATGTTGAAACTGGTGCGTTGATGTGCGTCGAAGGAACAGAATTAGATGTAGCTGCATTTGCCGTTGTTGAGTCAAATAATCAATAATCTTTGTATGTACCAGAAATTGAAACTAGAAAATTCATCACCGATTGCCAGAATACTGAAGTTAAGGTCAAGCAGTTGTATAAGGATAAGAAAATTCTTAAAGCTGTAAAGAAAAAGTATGCGTTAGATCAAAGTTTTAATTTTCGAGCATCAGGATCTGATAAAAAAAGGTATTATAATCTATGTTGTTATTTTTGTATGTGTGTTTGGTGTTTATATTCTTCGTATGATATATTATAAAATATGTTTTGATCGTTTTCTTCATAAACAATATCATATAAGAACGTGAAGTGAAATTTGTCGTAGATATGTCAAAATTTGTTTAGAGTAGCGCAACTGTTTACCATTGCTTAGTACCCGATACATAATTTTTTTTTTTGAAAATAGTTATTTTTCTTTTATAAAAAACTTATGATTATTTATTAATATATGCAGCTATTGGTTGGAATATCGTAATAAAAATTACGTTTGGTACATGAAAACATCTTTGCTTGATGAATTCGGATCTTTTTAAAATTTGGAGATTCAATGATGAACATACACGTTCAATGAGTGGTAGGATGTTAAAACAGCTACAGGCTACGATTAACTTTGTTAGTAACTTTATAAAGCCAAAGTTAGTAAACTATAAGAGAATACACACTCCAGCAGACATTATTGAAGAAATAAAAATTGTGTATGGTGTTGACATTAATTACATGAAAGCATGGCGTGCCAAGAAGCGTGCTATAGAGGTGCTTAAGGGTGAGTTGCTGCCGGATATAGACAAATATCGAGATACATCTACATGCTAAACTCTATGTATCTGGGATTACACATTAGGATGCATAAAGCGGTAGATAATGAACTCAAATATTTGTTTATAGCTTTACAGCCAATGATGCATGATTTCAAGCATTGCAGATCAGTTATTGTGGTGGACGGTGCTCATTTAAGTGGACCGTACCAAAGGACTTTCCTTTCTGCTAGCACTCTTGATGATGCAGGTATGACTAATCAGGTGAAATAATCTTCATTTACTATTATGATACATTACAGAACATATATTAATTTATGATACATAACTGTATAGTTTATGATACATCACTGACTGTTATGATAAATTTAACGTATTCTTTATAGGTTGCATACAAATTTTTATAATTTCATTCTTTTAAAATTCATGCTTTATAATTCTTTTTAGGTTGCATATTACCAATTGCTTATGGTGTTGTTGACTCGGAGAACGATTCCACATAAACGTGATTTTTCGAGCAGTTTAAGAATACTTTTGAGGAGCGTGAAAACATATGTGTTGTATCAGATCGCAATGAAACAATAATAAAAAGTATCAACATTGTGTATCCAAATATTCCTCACTTAGCATGCATTTGGTATCTTTGAAAAAACATTTTTACAAATTTCAGAAGGAGCAAGGACATGCTTAGCGACCTCTTTTATTCGATGTCCAAAATGTACAGAAAGAAAGATTTTGAATATCTTATGGTCAAGGTTGATAAAATTGATCACTGGGTGAAAGATTCTCTATATGATGCAGGATATGAGAAGTGATCAAGGGTTCATGCTCCTATAAATATAGGTCGGATGATGACATCTAACATTGCAAAATGTATAAATAGTCGTTTAGTGGAGGCACATAAATTATCGATTTTAGATTTTTTGAAAGAAGTCAGAAAATTATTTGGAGCATGGAACTGTAAAAATAGAGAAATTACTTCATATATAGAAACAATTTTAGGGAGAAGGTTTGACGAAATCCTAACACTTAATGGAGTTAAAGCATGCAGAATGATGGTATACGTAACTAATAACTCATTTTAAGTTTTATTTATTGAATAAATTTTTTTATACGTTATATATAATTTTTTTTGATTATTTGTTTGTTAGGTCAAACCTGCATCAGAGTATCATTATTCAATTTATGAATATGGAAGAATATACGTTGTGGACTTAGATGCTAACAAATGTAACTGCGGTAGATTTCAGATTGATGAAATTTCATGTCCACACGCGATTGTAGTGTTGAAAAGTAAACATATTACAAAATTTCGTCCGTGGTGTTTTGATTACTATAAGCCTGCGACATTAGTGAAGACATATGAAGTTTTAGTAGTACCTATATCTGATAAGAAGGATTAACATGTGCCTCAATGTGTCGAAGAAGAAGAAGTCATCCCACCAAAGTACAAAAGAACATCTGGGAGGCCGAAAAAGGGTAGGTGTAAGAAAACAAGTGAAAAACTATCCTCCAGTACAAACTGTTGTGAAAAATGCGATCGAGAAGGTCACAATAGGCATACGTGCAACTTCTTTTCAAATGAGAATTGATGTTTAAGCTATCTGATACATTGAATGATTTGGACTTTGTTAAGTTGTTCACTGTTAGTTTGTTATGATTTGTCTATGATTGAATAATGTTGGAACAATGTTTAATTTGAATTATTGTTTGTTTTTATTGACTTAATTTTGTCTTATTGTTTTAATTTCATTTACTATTTAATATTATTTCTTAAGTAATCCGTTACATTACAACAACATTTTAGATTGTTCTTCAAATTAGAAAGCAACTCTATCATGAAAGGCTATTCATTTTATTGCGATTTTTCTCATTATAATTAGTTTTAGAAACAACATTTGTATGTAACTGCACTAAAAATAAAAAATTTACACAGATAATTGATGCAAGTTTAGGATTCATGATACAACGTAGCTTGTAATATGATATATTACAAAAATTAATTGTAAAGACTGTTTCTGATACATAACTTTATAATAACTGACTTATTAAGATTTGTATTGTAACATCAGAATATATGATACATGAATATGTATCAAAACTGAATTTGAATTTTTTTTTTTTCATATTTGTTATACCTATTACGTAGCTTTAAATATGTTTCAAATATGAACTGAGACACTTTGAAGTAATATGATACATTACATGCAGTTCTTAAAAAAATTGTGTATGATACATAACCTTACAGTAACTAACTTATTGCAGACCTTGTCAATAATTTTCATATATATAATTTGTCAGCTTAAATTATGTATAGTTAGAAAATTTTCAACAATAAAAAACGAGATGAATTATTTCTAGATATATAAAACTGTGAGGAGATACTTACAAATTTTCACTGACTTGTTGTGTAATATCTTTAACGTATTCAACATGAAATGGATTTTGGTTCAGAGCACCGACCTCTTGACTCATCTTATCTGTGTACGCTTCGATACTTTGCCATACAGTTCGTTCAATGTTTTTTAGAAATTCACTGTCACTAAGGTATATTGGTAGCATCACAGACAATTTATAGATCTCATGTGATGGCTCTCTATGATGCGATGACAACATTGAGTCATACACTCGAATACATCTTTCCTTTAAAGATATCACAGCCAACACCCAGTGAAAATTTTCATCGCAATTTACAGGGATGTATACATTATCGATCAAGTGCCAAGGCAAAGCAGCCGGTATGTTGAACCCTTTAACGATGTTTACCAGTGATTCTTCATAGCTTGCAACAAGACACGACCTTTTATAATCATCTTGAGTTGAGAGAGAATAAAATAACATTTGTATGTCGCATCGATGTATGTTTTGAACAAGCAATTAACAGTGGTGTATCGATATTCTTGATCCTTTTGTTGCTTTAATTTCTTCTGAAGGTAGTAGAATATAACATCTTCATGTTGCTCAAAATAACAAAATAAATAAGTTAGTGATCTCCATAAAATCATCTCTCATTAAAAATTATTTAGCAAATAAAATTTGAGATTGACAGATATCTTCTTTACTTATATGATATGTATCAGAATGTATAATAATGTATATATATGTATCAGAAACTGTTTATTGTAGATGTCAGTAATATTTTTTGTAATGCCTCATCGTTTCAGAAGGTGTTGGGCCGAGACATTGTGTAAAATTAGTTCTTTGAAGCTGATTGTGCAACAACAAAATCCAACGAACTAAAACCAAGTCCTAATTTATTAGCTCTGTAGTAGTTGTCCTTCAATTTCTACATGAGTATAATGAAATAATATAAATTCTTAAGATTTTAAAATTATAAAATAATAATGAAAAAAGTAAAAATGTCTTACTTCTTTTCATGACACTTTAATAATCCTTCGACAATCCAATTATAATACTGTTCGATTAGTCCGGTTGGCCTTTCATGTGAAATAAGATAATCATCAAATGGATGCTTTCGAGGAAAATCATCTGTTGCAGATTCTTTGCCTTTACAACTTGAACCAAATTCAGTTGTAAATTGTGACATGATATTTTAGTTCGTTTTTTGTTCCTTGGTACACTTGTTTTAATGACATCTTATTTACCCAAGTGTGCTTCAGGAAGAACTAATGGAAACCAGCTATCTTGGATGTGACCTTCACTGTCAGTTTCTTTGGGACTAACAGTCTTCATTTTCATGGCAACAACTGGTGTGAAAATTCCATTTATAATGTTATCTATCCATTCCTGAAACGCATCAGTTGAAATCTCATTGGTAGACTCCTGAAAAAGTAAAATTATTATATATAAATTACGTTTGTATGAGAACCAATATGACATATATATTGTAATACATCGTTAACATTATATCTATAATGACCCAAAATCACATTCCGGGATGTCACACGGTGCTTAAAGCTACGAGTAGCCCCAAGCTAATCCTTTGAGCCTTTCACAACTCATAATAACTCATTTCAAGAAGAAATACACAAATACTGGCACAGTCATATCAAATGAAAGGAAATACGAAGATAATACTCGGTCCAAACGACCATAATATTAGAAATATCAACCACCCACAATCTAATAACTAGTCTGACAAAGCCTCTACTACTCCATGAACTAGAGAGCCATTGGGATAGGTCCCCAACTAACTCAAACTGAACTAAAAGTAATAACATAAACACTCAAATACTGGAATGTCTGAAGATAGGTCCTCGAACTATGAGGACTCACCACTGGAGAAATGTAGACAAAGGTACTCGAAAATCACTGATGAGGTTGGGATTGAGCACCTGAACTTACATTATAAGACAATGTAGCACATAGACGTATATGTGGATCAGCACTTGCGAATGTACTGAGTATATGAGAGTGTATGCATTTACATAAAACAATATCAATACTCTTTAATCAATCATGCATGCAATTAGGAATGACTCACATGGCTTGAATAAGTCAAAATGTAAAGCTCATAAATCATGTACAATGAAGCATGTAACACAAATCTCGTGAGTCATTATACTTTAGCTTTAAAATCTGTACTCTTCTCTTCTTTTCATTACTCAAAGGCTGAGGGAAACTTTAGGCAATACTTTCAACTCATGCATATATCTCATAGAGGGTAAAACTTCTTTAATGCTTAAGAACTTATAACTCTTTTGAACTCAAACACTTGGAACTCGATATCATATCACTTTGGTTTAAAAATAGGTGATCAACTCGTATTAGTAGAGAAAACTACTTCCTTCTTTGGAAAATACTCAAAACTAATTCATTCACTTTAGAAAATATCTCATCTCAAGCTTTAGCGAAAATATTCTATCTCAATGGAAAATACTTTAGTTTTAGGGAGGTTCTCTTAACCGACATAAACCATGCGAGCTACATGGAGTCCAACGGCTTGTCATCCTAAGAAAGAAACCTCACGTTGGGGAGAGGCGCCATACTCTTGCCAAGGAGTATAACCTCAACTCAGTGATCACTTATCTTGGCCTCGGGCCTAATCATCTCGGTCTCAGGCCCAAAATCTTAAACCTATGATAGCACATAGTTCTGGGGTAAGAAATCGTAGTAACTTACCCAACTCGGTGCTAAATACTACTCCCTTTAGTTTATCTTGCTCATCTCATGAAAATCCACTTTAGAATAATCTCATGGTTCAATAAGAGCCCAACTGTAAAATCTGTAATCTCATATAGTGAAGTGGATTTCAAAGCTCTATGACCATTAGGTCAAAATATTTCTCAATAATCTCAGAATACTCAAATCATGGGTGCTTATAACACAAGAGTTCATAAAATTGCAAGTCTCAAGTATGGCTTAATGACTCATAATTCAATCTCAAGTTAAAACTCGTCAAAATGCATATTAGATAGCATATAGATTCATAAATTATATAGAAATCTAGAATTTACAACAATTTAGCTCAAAATCTCATCATACTCATATACTTCAATATCTCAAACATTGCAACTATTAACTTCTCAAGGAATAAAATCATAGGGTCTAAACCCAACTTTAATTTCTCAAGAAAACATTTTAAAATCATGCCATTAGACTCTCAATTCATAGGAAACATCAAAAGCTTGCAATCATTAACAATGGGTGAAAAACCCTAATTCAATTTCATGTAAAATCTCACAAGTTACGGAAAATTATAGTTTAAATAACCCTTTGGGCACAAGGGTGAAAGAATTACCCCATTTCAAAATCCAACATACCTTAGATTATAAAATTGGATGAACAGGATTGCTTTAAACTCCTTTTCTTACTCTTGAGAGAGGGTTCTTGCAACCTTGGACTTGGGGAACTCAAATCTCAACTCAATTCGTAGAATCTATGGTGAGTTCTTGAATTTCTTGGAGAAGGGTTTTAGATTTGATCTTGAGGGAGAAACCCTAGATCTCTTGTGTTTTAGATGATGAATGAAGCCATTTACTTCATTTGGAATATATCTGGGTATTAAAAGGGAAAAGACCTAATAGATCCTTTTAAAAATGACTTAAAAATACTGAGCGGGGGCTGCGACGGTCGAAGCGACGGTCCATCGCTAGTCTGACGGTCTGTCGGATCGTCCATCGCATGTTGGTCAAAAAAGGAATACACTGCCTCGATGTGACGGTCACAGCGATGGTCCATCACAAACTCTATGGTCCGTCAGATCGTCCGTCGAACATTGGCCAGGATGAGGCCACACTGTCTCAGTGGCGATGGTCTCTGCGATGGTCCATCGTAGTCTTGACGGTCCGTCATCCTGGTCGTCACACTTGGGCCAGAAAAGGGAGTTACTGCCTTAGTTGTAATGGTTCGAGCAATGGTCCATCGTAGACTCGATGGTCCATCAACCTATCCGTCATACCTGGGCGGTTTGGATAACTCTCAGTAAAATGGCCATAACTTCTCACCCCAATACCGAATTTGGACAAAATTATCATTGGAAAGATAATTCAATTATCTACACTATGGGAAGTCATTAGAAAATTCAACAAGATTAAAACACTAATCACTTTGGGAAGTCTCTTCTTAATCTTTTAGGGTCGAAATTACACTTTACTTGACACGCTCTAAGGCTCAGACTACAAGGAAACTTTGTCGGGTATTATAATATCTCCCCTTTGGAAACATTGGTCCTCGAATGTCGCTAGTTAGACTAGGAACACTGGAAAACAGAGTACACATAGCTGAATCAATTGGCTAAACGGGATCAAAATATCTTTAAACTCTTAATACTCCGAAAATTGCAAGAACTCATACAATAATAGATTATAGCTGAACTTTAGATTTAGAAAGGCTGAATTAAGAAAGAATAATACCTTCAGATTGATATGAACTCTCAAAAAAGAGGTGCGGGTACTTGGCTCACATGTCTGCTTCTACCTCCCAAGTAGCGCCCTCAATTGACTAGTTTCGCCACAAAACTTTGACCAAGGGAACCTTTTTATTCCTTAGTCTATGGATCTAAAAATCTAGAATCTCAATAGGAATCTCATCGAAGGAAAGACTGTTCTGAATATCAGCACTCTCTGAAGGATCTACTACAACAGAATCACCAATATGCTTCTTAAGCATGGAGACATGAAAAACAGGATGAATGACTGATAACTCTGCAGGCAACTCAACCTCGTAGGATACTTTACCAACATGACTCAAGACTTTATAGGGCCAACATAACGGGGACTAAGCTTTTTCTTTTTACCAAACCTCTTCTCCCCTTTCATGGGTGAAATCTTCAAGTACACCAAATCACCCGCCTCAAACTCAAGATCTCTTCTCCTCACATCGGTATATGACTTTTGATGACTCTGAGCTGTCTTCAATCTTTCTCTAATCACCTTAACTTTCTCCATAGCCTTAAGCACTGTATCAGGCCCAATCATGACAGCTTCACCACTTCAAACCAACCTATGGGTGATTTACATCTTCTACCATACAAGGCCTCAAATGGTGTCATCTCGATGCTAGCATGGTAACTATTGTTATAAGAAAACTCTATCAATAGCAAATGCTCATCCCAACTACCTTTAAAATCAAGAGCACACGCCCTCAACATATCTTCTAGGGTCTGAATGGTCCTCTCAGCCTGACCATCTGTTTGTGGATAAAAAGTAGAACTCAAATACACTTGGGTACCAAGACCGTGCTGAAATGCTCTCCAAAACTGAGAAGTAAATTGAGTAACCCTATCCAAAATGATAGATAAGGGAAATCCGTACAGCCTGAAGAACTCCTGGATATATAATTTAGCATAATCCTCAGCTATATAAGATGTATGCACTGGTAAGAAATGCGCGGACTTAGTCAGCCTATCTACAACCACCCAAATAGAATCATGATGATGACGCAAAAGAGGTAACCCAATCACAAAATCCATATGCACCACCTTCTACTTCCAAGTGGATATACCAAACTCTTGCATCACACCACTAGGTCTTTGGTGATCTACCTTAACCTGTTGGCACGTTGCACGCTTTACTATAAACCCAGCTATATCCTTCTCCATACCATTCCACCAATAGATTTCCCTCAAGTCGCGGTTCATCTTGGTAGTGTCAAGATGAATAGAATATTGTAAGCCATGCGCTTCAGCCATAATCCTTTGCCTCAGATCATCAACACACGGAACACACAACTTACCCTGCAATCTCAACATGCCATCTCCTCCTTGGGAGAAAACCTCTACCTTTTGGTCCTTAACTGACTCCTTCAGTCTGACCAAACTAGCATCTCTGTCTTATTTCTCCTTCACTTCCGAATCTAAAGAGGATTCAGAACTTCTCTGCACCAAAGTACTTCCCTCAGCTGAATCAAGCAACGTAACACCCAATCTAGACAAATGATGCACATCATGAGCTAACTCTTTCTTACCTTCTTCTACATGAGCAACACTATCCATAGATAATCTGCTAAGGGTATCCACCACTATATTGGCCTTGCCTGGGTGATACAACACACTTATGTCATAGTCTTTTACCAACTCCAACCATCTCCTCTGCCTAAGATTCAAGTCCCTCTAAGTAAACACATACTGTAGGCTCTTATGATCAGTAAACACATCAACATGGATACCATAAAGATAGTATCTCCAAATTTTCAAATCAAAGACCACAACAACTAACTCAAGATCATTGCTTGGGTAGTTCTTTTTATGCGGCTTTAATTGTCCAGAAGCATAAGCTATAACCTTAACTCTTTGCATCAACACACAACCTGATACGGGACAAATGGAAATTTTATCTTTTGATGATATCTTTGGAGGCCAACATATAGAGGCTCAAGACTTGGTCACCTCGAGAATACAAGAACATGCATGGAGGACCCATTTTGAGCATAACTTAAAGCAATCTCGTGTGTGGAAGATTGCTTAGAGAATTTAAGATTGAGGCCTCACAATTTTGGAACTTAATTAAGGGAATTTTGGACATTACACATGGTGTATTTACACACCATGGCCACACCTATCATTAAGGGCAAAGTGGTCTTTTTTGTCTTCTTTTGTAATACACTATAAATAGGTCATTTTAGCTCATTTCTTTGGTGATTTTAAATGATAAAGAATTGAAAGACATATTTTCTCTCTTTTGAGAGTGTAACACCCTTAGTTGTAGGGCTTGGAAAATCCATCCTTAGCATAGGGCTTGGAAAAGCCAATATTGATCTTTGCTTGGAAACGGTAGATCTTGAGATGAGTTCATTCCCTTGGTGGTCACCGTAATAGTATGGTTTTGATTTTTACATTCATTAGAGGTTAGTGTTGAAATACATGTGGTTCTTAATCTTGTAATAATCTTGGTCTCACTATCTATCTTTATTTTTTATGCAATTTTCCTTGTGTTTGTGTTGAATCCGTGACTTATTTCATCTTGTGTTATTGTTTCTGTTTTGGTGTTAAAATACACCTTGTATCTTGTAATCCTTGTGTTGTTATTGTTGGCCAAAAGTTGCTCTCAAAGGGTCCTCGGGTTCTAGTTGATTTGTGGGCTGTTTTGAGTAGTTTTTGAGCCTTCTCTTGTCTTTTTCTGTAATATTTGGTATCAGAGCATGGCTTGATCTTATTCCTACAAGATCAATCTTGGGCTTTCTTGTTAGAAAATTTTAAAAAAAGTGTTAAAAATTGAAAATTCTAGAAAAATAGCAATCTATCCATGTTTGTGTTCTTGGCCAAAATTGTGTTCTTGTTGTGTCTTGGCCGAGATTTGTTTGTTGTGTGACTAGATCTAGTAGTGTTCTTGTTTGTTTTGTTGTTTCTAGTTTTAGTTTTCTTTTCCACTAACACTTTGAGTCGATCCAAACTTGAGCTTGAATTGTTAATATTGGTGTTAGGAACAAAGTGTGGTCGATTGAATGTTGTTGTTGTTCTAGCCTTGAATGAGTTAAAGGCCTTGTGTTGTGGTGTTTTTGTATATCTTGAAAGATTATTGTTGTGTTCTTTTTGTTCATCACAACCTTCACCTTTTGTAAAACCGAAAACATAACACAAAGGGGACTTAGCCGATTGTTGTTGCTATCCTTGTGGTCTTGGCCGTGAGATTGTTGACCTTGTTGTGGTGAACTTGTTGTTCTTGGGATATTGTTGTTGGTTTTTATTATTGTGGTTGTTTTGTTCTTGAAGTTCTTCACCATATTCATCACCTTGTTAATATTAAAGTGAACTTAGATCTTAAAAAGGTGAAAGACAAGGTGTAGTATTTGTTGTATCTTGAAAGACCCCCAACCACCAAAAAGACTTTACATCACATCTCAACCTTTTTCCATAAAACAAGGGTCCATATTTTAAGGAGAAGTACAAGTCTAGTCAAAGACTTTTAAGTCTTGAAAGTTGAATTGAAAAAGGAGCTCCAAAGACTAGTTTGTATTTCCCTCCATTGAACAATTTCCACCAAAGTCCAAATTGTGAAATTAAAATTTGCCAAGAACCGAACCACTAGTGGACTGCCACGTGGACCGCCACATCACCCTATACACTGTTCACGCAATGATTTTAGCTCAAAATTTTAGATTCTTAGTTTTATCTTATTGTTTCATTAGTTTCATGTCTTGATTCTAGGATTAATTAACAACTAGTAATCACCTACTTAATTGTAGATTAATTGTTGAATTCATTTCTTTTGTGTCTTCGTTATTTGTGAAATTTTCTCATTTTTAACTCGTTGTAACTTCTTTATTTCAAGTTCGTAAGTAAATTTTATTTTGTGTCTTGAGTCGATCAAACAAGAATCTATTCTGACCACCAAGTAGAATTGACGTCCTATTGACAAAGGTGAGTGTATACGAGTGTTGGTGAGGAGCTTTACTTCTAATCTTGTTTGTTCATTTTGTAGGTTTAAAGGGTGATATAAGGGGAACATGACTTCGATATCCAGGGATTATTGTGACTACAATATGGGAGACTATGATTGTAGTGAGGGTTTTTATGGCTACGAAGTTGAGGGAGATTGCGGAGTCTAAGAAAATAGCCATGATCAAAACATAGGCAGATTTGAAAGTTACTATTTTGAGGGAGAAAATGAGGTAAATGAAGTGCCTAGTGCTTATGGTGACTTTGGAGATAATGTAGGACCTCGTGATGGATCTTATGATGAAGTTGGGACATGTGAGGAGTCTTGCACTCCCCACTCCGAACCTAGATTTGGTGTTAGGTATAACCCTTTCGTTCACAAACCTTATGTGAGATATGATGAGAGTACACGTGAGGAGTGTGAAGATTCATATTCTCCACCTTGTAGTACTTCTTATCAAGGTCGATATAGGGTGAATGGTTATACTAGCTATAGTGTAGGTTGTCCAATGAGAAGAAGAGGGTATGCATCTCCAAAACCGAGGGGTACTCATGTGCTTTACAATGTTGATCCGAGAAGGAGTGTACACTCCGGAAAGGTGACCATTTGTGGGATACCGGGATGCCTCGTTGTGTTAAATGATAGGTACTATAGAAACTACATTATTCCATATATGGTTGATTACTTGGGGTTATTTTGCGAGCCTTTACTTGTTCCATACTTCTTGGACATGTTTAAGGTTACCGAGAGGGAAAAAGTTGTCTTCTTCCAATTTAATTACCATGAGGAGGTGTGATGTGATGTTTTTCCCATAATCTATGGTCATGTGAGCTTGGGCGCCGATTGGTTTACACAACATAAAGTTCCAAATATGCAAAATTGGCCTAATATTGTAAGAGACCGATTGGGAAATTGCCTTGAGACGTACATTATGCCGGGGCTGCAAAAAGAAGTTCCTACCTACTCCAATTTGAATTATTATGAGAGACAAAAGATTGAGAGGAGTAAGGGAGTGAAAGGTTGTAATTCGAGAGTGAAAAAAGGAGAGGTTGTGTTGAGCGAAGTGAGGGGATTACCACCAAACCGTGCTAACTTTGGTTGTCTTTCTATTTCTATGGACATTTGTGTAGGTACCAACATGGCAAACGAAGGCTACCAATGTCAAAAGAAAGTTGCTGCCCAAGCTTATGGAGGACCTTCACCTCACGGCAAGAAAGAGTCTACTCAAGATCTTCAAGGTAAAATAGCTAACTCTTACACTTTAATGCATGTGAATGATAATTGTATGGCTAGTAATCCATTGAGTATGAGTAGTAGATTACTTATTTATGAGTCTAGTGATTCCTTGCCTCTTGTTGATGATGTCGATAGTATGAGTGTGGATACACTAGTTGATCCTATTGATGATAAAATTGACTCCCCTTGTGAGATCAATTTATGTCAACCTAGTATTGAAGCCTATATGTTGAATGGAAGTACATCGTCTTGTGTAATGGGTGTTGATCAATTTGTTTGTGAAAACTGTCCACCACTTGAGTATGTGTGTGATGTGCTTAATAGGACTCAAGTGAGTGAAGTATTTAAAAATGTTGGTCAACAAAGTGAGAATGAACCTGAGAGCTCTTCTTGGGGGTAATATTGTGTTTAAAACATCCTTGAAACTTGATATTGATCATTTAAAGAGTGAGGAACTTGCTTGTTCCAAATCTGTCCGTGAGGTAGATCACACTTTTTTAGGTATAATGTCTTGTTTGAAGATGATTTAAACACTCCTAATGAACCTAGTGGTGAAAATAATGGTATAGATTGTCTTGGAAGCTATAGCCTATATGCTAACCCACTATGGTGTGAAAACATTCCTCCTAATGAGGGAAATCTCTTCTTGGAAGATGAGAGTACTCTTAAGGGTAAGGAATGTGTAGTTTCAGAAGCTACTTCTTCTTCTACTTTGTGTGATTTCATTGTTGAGAGTACTCATGGTGATTATTGGGAAACTAGTAGTGAGTACACACATGAGAGCACCTTAGTAGAAGTCGATTTGAGTGATACCTTTCTCTACTCTCTATTTTCTTTGGATGATATGTATGTTATTGTAGAGAGTATGTCATTTAGTTTGGGTGTAGACCACGGGAAAGGGAAGTGTTGTCGAGACCCATGTCTATGGCCACTTTTCCTATTTGACCCCGGTGCCAAATTCAGAAATGGTGATGTTGGTGCACCAAAATTGTTGCTCGGTCTACATGACAAGCAAAGTGTCACTCTTAATGTATCCTATAACCAAATCCTTTGTACATCTTTTATTGAGATTTTAATATTCCTTTCAAAGGATTCTTGGTTATATTGAAAATATGTGCAACCTTGGCATGTTGAGATGATTTGTTATGCTAACCCTAACCCTTATGCCATGAGGAGTTTGTATTTGTTTGTCCTCTCTTTGGTTTTGCAAGGTTTGGATTCGAGGTTGAATCCTTTTTAAGGAGGGGAGGATGATACGGGACAAATGACCATCTTATCTTTGATGACATCTTTGGAGGCCAACATATAGAGGCTCAAGACTTGGTCACCTTGAGAATACAAGAACATGCATGGAGGACCCATTTTGAGCATAACTTAAAAGCAATCTCACGTGTGGAAGATTGGTTGGAGCATTTAAGATTGAGGACTCACGGTTTTGGACCTTAATTAAGTGCATTTTGGACATTACACATGGTGTATTTACATACCATGGCCGCACCTATCATTAAGGGCAAAGTGATATTTTTTGTCTTCTTTTGTAATACACTATAAATAGGTCATTTTAGCTCATTTCTTTGGAGATTTTGAATGATGAAGAATTGAAAGATATATTTTCTCTCTTTAGAGATTGTAACACCCTTAGTTGTAGGGCTTGGAAAAGCCATCCTTAGCATAGGGCTTGGAAAAGCCAATATTGATCTTTGCTTGGAAACGGTAGATCTTGAGGTGAGTTCATTCCCTTGGTGGTCACCATAAGAGTATGGTTTTGATTGTTACATTTATTAGGGGTTAGTGTTGGAATACACTTGGTTCTTAATCTTGTAATAATCTTTGTCTCACTATCTATCTTTATTTTCTATGCAATTTCCCTTGTGTTTGTGTTGAATCCGTGACTTGTTTCATCTTGTGTCATTGTTTCTGTTTTGGTGTTAAAATACACCTTGTATCTTGTAATCCTTGTGTTGTTATTGCTGGCCGAAAGTTGCTCTCAAAAGGGTCCTCGGGTTCTAGTTGATTTGTGGACTGTTTTGAGTAGTTTTTGAGCCTTCTCTTGTCTTTTTCCGTAACACAACCCGAACCACCTCTAGAGGCATCACAATACAGCACAAAACCATCTGTACCATCAGGCAACGTCAACACAAGGGCTGAAGTAAATGGAGTCTCAACTCCTGAAAATTCTTCTCACAGGAATCTGACCACTGAAACTTGACTTTCTTTTGGGTGAACCGGGTCATGGGAGATGCAATAGAAGAGAAACCTTCAAAAAAATAGTGGTAGTAGCCTGCTAGACCCAAGAAATTTCTAATGTCAGACGGAGAGATAGGTCTAGGCCAATTTCTTACAGCTTCTGTTTTTTGGGGATCAACTCTAATACCTTCGGCTGACACGATATGACCCAAAAAGGCTACTTACCCTAGCCAAAATTCACACTTGTTGAATTTGGCAAACAACTGGTGATCTCTAAGGGTTTGTAAGACAACTCTAAGATGATTCGCATTGTCACTCTCATTACAGGAGTACACAAAGATATCATCTATGAAGACAATGACAAACATATCAAGATATGGATTGAACACTCAATTCATGAGGTCCATAAAGGCTGCTTGGGCATTGGTTAGCCCAAAAGACATGACTAGAAACTCAAAGTTACCATTACGGGTTTGGAAGGATATCTTTGGAATATCACATTCCCTCACTTTAAGCTGGGGATAGACGAATCTAAGGTCTATCTTGGTGAAATAACCTTCACCTGGCAACTGATCAAACAGGTCATCAATTCTCGAAAGGGGATACTTATTTTTTACGGTGACCTTGTTAAGCTGACGATAGTCAATGAACATATGCAAGGAACCATTTTTCTTTCACACGAATAAAACAGGTGCGCCCCAAGGAGAAATACCAGGCCTTATGAAACCTTTGTTTAAAAGATCTTTGAGTTTCTCTTTCAACTCCTTAATCTATGCAGGTACCATACGGTATGGCAGAATAGAAATAGGCTGAGTGTCGGGAAGAAGGTCAATCCCAAATTCTATCTCTCTATCAGGAGGTACCCCTGAGAGATCTTCAGAAAAACATCTGGAAACTCATTAACAATATTGACTGGCTGAATAGTTGGAGCCTCGAACTTAGTGTCTTTGACTCTAACTAGGTGGTAATGCAACCTTTGGATATTAGCTTTTTGGATTTGAGATAGGAGATAAAATGACTCTTGGGAGATACCGAACTCCCGAACCACTCAAAAATTGGTTCATCAGGAAACTGAAACTTGACTACACGGGTACGGCAGTCTATAGATGCATAACAATAATGAAACCAATCCATACCCAGAATAAGGTCAAAATCCACCATGCCTAACTCTATCAAATTAGCAAGTATGACTCTATGAAGAACATGACAATCTCTATACACTTATTTAGCAATAACTGACTCTCCTACTGGTATAGAAATTAGGAAAGGTTTGAGAATATTTTCGGGACTCATTTTGAAGTTCACAGCTACGAGTGGGGTCACATAAGAGAGACTTGACCCGGGGTCCATCAACACATAAACATCAAGGCAAAAGACACGGATCATACCAGTAACAATATCAGGAGAGTTTTCTGCTCCTGACGGGATGGTAAGGCATAGAATTTATTTTGGCGCTGACCGGCAGCAGTGGGCTGAATGGGGGCGGGATGAAGTACAGGGGCTGGTGCCCTAGTAGTCTGTTCCTGAGGTCGGGCATATTTGTTCCCCTTTCTAGCATGTGGACAATCTCTAAATCTATAGCCCAGCTTTCTACAACCAAAACAACCCCTCAAATCTGTGAAACACTTACCGGGATGATCCCTACCACACTTAGCACAAGGAGGATAACGGGGCCTGTTTCCAACACTGTTCTGCGACATAGACATAAAGGACCTTCTCCCTTGCTCCTGCCTACCTCTAGGCACGGTAGCACTAGCTGATGAAGGCGCTGGAATAGACGGACGATTCTGGAACTGAGGGCGTTTCCCTTCATGGAACCTAGGCTGACTATTCTCATGCTGCTCAGATCTAGCCTTCTTGTTACCTCTCACTCTATCTCTTTTCCTTATCTTATCCACCTCTATCTACTGTGCATGCATTATCAACCTATCTAAATCCATATCTCTGTTCAACATCGCAGTCCTACACTTTTTTATCACCAAACATAAAACACCTATCATGAACTTGCTCATAATAGCTCGGGTATCAGAAATCAAATCAGGAGAATACTTGGTCAACTGGTTGAACTTCAAGCAGTACACCTTAATAGTCATGGAATCCTTCCTTAAGTTCATAAACTCCTCAATCTTTGCTTCTCTCATCTCAAGCAGAAAGAATATGTCTAAGAATGCATCTTGAAATACCTGCCAAGTCATAGGAGCAACTCCCTCACCTCTACCCTTCTTCCATACTACAACCCAGTCATAAGCAATGTCTTTCAACCTATAAGACGCCTCAGAAACATGCATCACCTATGTGATCTTTGTCACCTCCTCAAGGTACAACTGTGGATCCTCTCCAACTTTAGACCCATAAAACTCTGGCGGATTCATCCGCATGAAATCATGAATCTTAGCTATGGCTACATCACCTCCCTGCTGATTTACAACTGCATGGTTATTGACCCAAACATTAGCGGTGACTGCTTGGGCTAGCGCCTGAAAGGCCGCCCAAAACTCAGCATGAGACACAGTCTCATTCCAAGAATCAATAGGTTGGGGTTGCTCATTATCATTTCTACGGGCGTTCACTCCTTGGGAAGGCCTTTTTGAAATAGGAGAGCACGAATTATTAGATGAAGGGACAACTGTAGCCAAGATAGTATCTGAAAGAAAGAAATAATATTCAAACAATTTTCCTAAAACTTCTTGTAGCCTCTTGCTCATAGATGTGGTGCGCTACACACCGATGATCAAGACTCTGCTCAACGCAGCTTGTCAGACTCCCTAGGACTTGTTAAAAACCTTAGGATCTGATCCCAAGTTTGTAACGACCCAAAATCACCTTTCAGGACATCACACGATGCTTAAGGCTACAAATAGACCCAAGCTAACCCTTTGAGCCTGTCACTACTCATAATAACTTATTTCAAGAAGAAATATACAAACTCTGGCATGGTCATATCAAATAAAAGAAAATATAAAGATAATAGTCGGTCTAAACGACCATAATACTGGAAATCTCAGCACAACCATAATTTGATAACTCGTCTGAGAAAGCTTCTACTTCTCCATGAACTAGAGAGCCGTTGGGACAGGTCCCTAACTGACCCAAACTGAACTGAAAGTGATAACATAAACACTCAAATACTAGAATGTCTGAAGATAGGTCCTCGAACCATGAGGACTCACCACTGGAGAAATGTAGACAAAGGTTCTCGAAAATCACTGACGAGGCTGGTACTGAGCACCTGGACCTTCATTATAAGACAATGTAGCACATAGACTTATATATGGATCAGTACTTGGGAATGTATTGAGTATATGGGGGTGTATGCATTTACATAAAACAATATCAATACTCTTTAATCAATCATGCATGGAATTAGGAATGTCTGACATAGCTTGAATAAGTCAAAATGTAAAGTTCATAAATCACGTAGAATGAAGCATATAACACAAATCTCGTGAGTCATTATACTTTATATTTAAAATCTGTACTCTTCTCTACTTTTCATTACTCAAAGTCTGAAGGAAACTTTAGGCAATACTTTTAACTCATGCATTATCCCATGGAGGGTAAAACTTCTTTAATGCTCAAGAACTTATAAATCTTTTGAACTCAAACACTTGGAACTCAGAATCATATAACTTTGGTTTAAAAACTGGTGATCAACTCGTATTAGTAGAGAAAACTACTTCCTTCTTTGGAAAATACTCAAAACCAATTCATTCACTTTAGAAAATATCTCATCTCAAGCTATAGGAAAAATATTCTATCTCAATGGAAAATACTTTAGTTTTATGGAGGTTATCTTAACCGACATAAACCATGCGAGCTACATGGAGTCCAATGTCTTGTCCTCTTAAAAAAGAAACCCCACGTTGGGGAGAGGTGTCATACTCTTGCCAAGGATTATAACCTTAACTTAGTGATCACTTATTTCGGCCTCAGGCCCAAAATCTCAAACCTACAGTGGCACATAGTTCAGGGGTAAGAAACTATAGTAACTTACCCAACTCGGTGCTAAATACTACTCCCTTTAGTTTATCTCGCTCATATCATGAAAATCCACTATAGAATAATCTCATGGTTCAATAAGAACCCAAGTATAAAATCTGTAATCTCATGTAGTAAAGTGGATTTCAAAGCTCTATGATCATTAGGTCAAAATATTTCTCAATAATCTCAGAATACTCAAATCTTGGGTGCTTATAGCACAAGAGTTCATAAAATTGCAAGTCTCAAGTAGGGCTTAATGACCTATAATTCAATCTCAAGTTAAAACTCATCAAAATGCATATTAGATAGCATATAAATTCATAAATCATATAGAAATCTGGAATTTACAATAATTTAGCTCAAAATCTCATCATACTCATATACTTCAATATCTCAAACATTGCAACTATTGACTTCTCAAGGAATAAAATCATAGGGTATAAACCCAGCTTCAATTTCTTAAGAAAACATGTTAAAATCATGCCATTAGACTCTCAATTCATGGAAATATCAAAAGCTTGCAATCATTAACAATGGGTGAAAAACCCTAATTTAATTTCATGTAAAATCTCATAAGTTGCAGAAAATTGTTGTTTAAATAAGCCTTTAGGCACAAGGGTGAAAGATTATCCTTGTTCAAAATCCCATATACCTTAGATTATAAAATTGGATGAACAAGCTTGTTTTAAACTTTTTTTCTTACTCTTGAGAGAGGGTTCTTGCAACCTTGGACTTGAGAAACTCAAATCTCAACTCAATTCGTAGAATCTATGGTGAGTTCTTAGATTTTTTAGAGAAGGGTTTTAGATTTGATCTTGAGGGAGAACCCTAGCTCTCTTGTGTTTTGGATGATGAAGGAAACCATTTGCTTATTTTAGAATATATCTGGGTATTAAAAGGGAAAAGACCCAAAAGATCCTTTTTAAAATGGCTTAAAAATACTAAACGGGGGCTGCGACGGTCGAAGTGATGGTCCATTGCTAGTCTGATGGTTCATCGGATCATCTATTGCACATTGGTCAGAAAAAGAATACACTAGCTCGATGTGATGGTCTCAGCGATGGTTCGTCAGATCGTCCATTGTACATTGGCCAGGATGAGGCCACATTGCCTCAGCGGCGACGGTCTTAGCGATGGTCTATCGCAGTCTTGACGGTCCATCGTCCTGGCCGTCGTACTTGAGCCAGAAAAGAAGTTACTGCCTTTGTTACAATGGTCCAAGCGATGGTCCATTACAGACTCGATGGTCCGTCAACCTGTCCGTCGCACCTGGCATGCTAGAAGTTTGTGGGACAAGCTCAAGACACTTTATGCTTCGAAGACTGGCAATAACAAGGTGTTCCTGCTTAAACAATGGATGAATATCTAGTATAAAGAGGGCAGTCCTATTTCTGATCATATAAATAATTTTCAGGGTATCCTTGACCAGCTTCCGAAATGGGTGTAAAGTTCGATGAATAAATTCAGGGACTTTGGCTTCTTAATACTCTGCCTGACTCTTAGGAAACTCTTCGAGTTTCTTTGACTAATTCTGCTCCTGGTGGTATTGTAACTATGGAATATGTTAAGAGTGATATCTTGAATGAAGAAATGAGAAGAAGATCTCAGGCCTCATCTTCTTCATCTTTACACTCTGATGTTTTGGTTACTGAAGAGAGGGGGAGAAACAAGTCTAGAGATTCAAATGATAGAGATAAAAGTAGAAGCAAGTCAAGGTCCAAATTCAAGAATGTTACATGTGACTATTGCAACAAAAAGGGGCATACATGAAATATTGTTACAAGCATAAGAGAGATATAAGATGGCAAAATAAAAAAGGAGATAATGAAAATCGTGTTGCTGTTGTTACTAATGATGATCTTCTTGTTGCTTGTGGTGAGAATGCCATTAATATTGTTCGCGATGAGTCTAGCTGGTTTGTGGATTCTGGTGCTACTTCTCATGTTGCGCCAAAGAAGGAATTATTTTCTTCTTATACTCCAGGTAATTTTGGGATGTTGAAAATGGGCAATGATGATGAAGTTAAAGTATTTGGCATTGGCACAATTTGTTTGGAAAGTAACAATAGTTCCAAACTAGTTCTCAATAATGTCAAGCATGCTTCAGATGTTAGCCTGAATTTGATTTCTGTAGGAAGTCTTGATGATGAGGGTTATGTTAATACCCTTGGTGCTGGCCAGTGGAAGCTTACTAGAGGTTCAATGATTGTGGCTTGAGGTGACAAGTTGTCTAACCTGTACGTATTTCAGGGATCTAATTCTAGAGGCTTGATAAACTTGGTGGAGAATGATACTTCATCAGAGTTTTGGCATAGAAGGTTGAGTCATGTGAGTGAGAAGGGGATTGATAGTTTGGCTAAGAAAAATTTTCTTTCTGGAGTAAAACAAGCAAAGTTGAAGAAGTGTGTTCATTGCTTAGCCGGTAAACAGAAAAAAAATTCTTTTCAGAGTCATCCGCATTCAAGAAAGCTCGATTGCTGAAGTTGGTGCATTCTGATTTGTGCGGTTCTTTTAAAGTAAGATCTCATGGTGGTGCACTTTACTTTGTGACTTTTATTGATGATCATTCTTGCAAACTCTGGGTATTTCCTTTGAAGTTCAAGGATCAAGTACTTGATGTGTTCAAGAATTTTTAGGCCTTGGTTGAAAGACAGACAGGGAAGAAATTGAAATGCATCCGTTCAAATAATGGTGGTGAGTATATTGGTCCTTTTGATAGATATTACAGAGAAAAGGGTATTCGGCATCAGAAAACGCCTCCAAAAACTCCTCAGTTAAATGGTTTAGCAGAAAGGATGAATAGAACTCTAGTTGAGAGGGTTAGATGTATGCTTTCAGATGCTAAGCTGCTAGATTCCATTTGGGCAGAAGCACTTAATACTGCTGCTTATGTTATCAATTTATCTCCTACTGTTGCTTTGGATGGTGATGTCCCTGATAGAGTTTGGTCTGGTAAGAATGTTTCTTATGATCATCTTAGAGTCTTTGGGTGTAAAGATTTTGTGCATGTTCCTAAGGATGAAAGGTCAAAGTTGGATGTTAAAACTATGCAGTGTATCTTCATTGGTTATGGTCATGATGAATTTGGCTATCGTTCTTTGATCCAGTTGAGAATAAACTTGTTAGAAGCCGTGATGTTGTGTTCTTTAAAGACCAAACTGTCACACCCCCTTTTTCGACTCCAAAAGATTATGGATTATGTTTCGAAAGGGCTTTTGTTATTAAGTGACAAAATGAAGAATTTTTGTTTCGAAAAAGGATTATTTACATTTTTTATTCAGAGTCGCCACTTGGCATAAATCGGGTGTGCTAAGTCACCCATGAATATCCTTTTTCAAAATGGTTTTGACTCTATAAAACTGATCTGCAAACAGAGATTCCTGCTTATGAATTCTGTTGATCGAGGGGAAGCTGTTAGGCACCCCTCGATCCCGTGGTTCGACCACGGTCACTTGGTAGAGCGTATCAGCTAAATTTGACACTACGAGGGTATAAACCACACAAAACATGTAAAAAATAATCGATTAAGCAAACAAGATAAAACAATCCAAAATTTAGTGTCCAGTCCAATTATTAAAACCCGAGATAAAAAATACGAAAATGTTAACCTACGTAAACATACACTAGTCCTAAACTACGCTCCAATGCTTTACCCGATGCCTTGGGCCTTGATCATGAACCTTCTTTGAAGACATGATACGTCGGGGCATTCCCCGGTGAGTAAATACATGAAACCTCGGGGCATTCCCCGATCAAATGAATACATCTTTTCAATGCGAGAAAACCAAACTATTCAATAAAATTTCA
>NC_061111.1:122945691-122963379 GCF_002878395.1 Capsicum annuum
TTCAGGGGAGCATATGGTCGATAGTGGCTGCTTAGCTTTCCACCTACTCCATACATCCAATGGCTCCCCCCTAAAATAAAGGTGACTCAACTAGAGTTCGTGCGTACGACGTGCGCTCCGAGACTTGATGCGGAAAGAATGACTCGGGTTATGCACATATGTCAGATATAAAAGCGGTAACACATAGGATAAATACTGTAAACAAAGAGCACGAAAATACATAAAAGTGAAAACACAAACAAAATCACAAACAATGCTTATACACTCGTAATGCCAAACAAAGTCGATACGACTCCAAAAAAAGCTCGAATTTTAAAATTGTCCCTAGCAGAGTCGCCAGAGCTGTCACACCCCCTTTTTCGACTCCAAAAGATTATGGATTAAGTTTCGAAAGGGTTTTTGTTATTAAGTGACAAAATGAAGAATTTTTGTTTCGAAAAAAGATTATTTACATTTTTTATTCAGAGTCACCACTTGGCATAAATCGGGTGTGCTAAGTCACCCATGAATATCCTTTTTCAAAATGGTTTTGACTCTATAAAACTGATCCACGAACAGAGATTCTGGCTAAGGAATTCTGTTGACCAAGGGGAAGGTGTTAGGCACCCCTCAATCCCGTGGTTCAACCACGGTCACTTGGTAGAGCGTATCGGCTAACTTTGAAACTAGGAGGGTATAAACCACACAAAATATGCAAAAAACAATCTATCAAGCAAACAAGATAAAACAATCCAAAATTTAGTGTCCAGTCCAATTATTAAAACCCGAGATAAAAAATACGAAAATGTTAACCTACGTAAACATACACTAGTCCTAAACTACGCTCCAATGCTTTACCCGATGCCTTGGGCCTTGATCATGAACCTTCTTTGAAGACATGATACGTCGGGGCATTCTCCAGTGAGTAAATACATGAAACCTAGGGGCATTCCCCGATCAAATGAATACATCTTTTCAATGCAAGAAAACCAAACTATTCAATAAAATTTCAAACATTCAACAAAACCACAAGTTCTAAATTTGCCTAACCGAGCCTATTGTTGCCTACCCGTTTCGACCTAAACATGATACTATTGAATTCAACATATCAAAATTAATCAAGATGTAACAAATTAAGTAAACTAACTGTTATTACAAATTAACTGATTTTTATACCACCCCCCAATTAATTTAAACAAAACTGACAAATTTATTTCATTCTTGTTATGTCCAAAATCATCCAACAATTATCAAACAATTCACATATCTCGTAAAACTCAAAATTCATAATCGCATAATTACCCAATGAATAAGATATCAACAATTATTTATTCAAATTTATGTAAATATTGAGAGGAATAGAGATGGACCTCAATGCCGCTTTCAAATATTATTCGATAAAACGAGATGAAATCCGCACCGAAACCTCGAACTGAAACCTCACCACACCGAAACCTTGAACTGAAACCTCAGTAACAAACTGACCTTAAATATCAAGCTCCAACCCTCGAATTAGAGATTTGACAAGAACAGATGGACTCCCAGAATAAAATACGAACAAAACGAGACTGGCAGATGAGATTTCAAAATTTTAAAATGGAATTCGCTCAAAAGACCATCGGTAGATCAATTCCAACAAAAGGGTTTGCCGAAAAAACAGTTCAGTCGCCAAAAAAATAGTCAAAATACCAAAAATTCAACACCAACCAGAGCTTCGCCTAACCCCCCTTTCAATTCTTTTCTATTCCTCACTCTCCCAATGTCACTCTCTCAAGCTTTGATTTCCTCTTGCATCTCTTTTTTTAGCACTTTTATAGGTGTTAGTGCGGATTACGATGAGGGAGGGGTATCTATGGAAATGAGAGAGTGTGAGGTGTGTGTCACAGTGAGCTTCTCCAAGAAAAAAAAAGGAGTCTTATGTGTATATATATCTAGGAAGCAGAAACAAAAAGGGAACAGTCGGTCCTTTTGTGAATTGTATATATGGCTTGTATTTTTGTTCCCCCTTTTGCTCTCCTTTCACTGTATCCGTAGGTGGGTATGTATATTGTGAGGAAAAAAATATGAGTGGGGTGAGGTTAGGTAGGGTAGGGTAAGGGTATAGGGTGATTTGTCATTTTCTTATTGAAGAGGGTTGTTAGGATGTTAAAAAGAATAAAAGTTTGTTAGGAATTTTGTTGAGAGTTACTTTTTTTTATATTTTTGTGGGATATAATCACGTGGGTGAGGGTACATGATATGATAAGGTAAAAATGAATAAAATCAAATTTTTGAGGGGGAAAAAATTACGTGTCTACACAAACAATTGAAGATTTTGACAAAGATGAGAAGGTTGATTCTCAAAGTAGTGAAAGTCTAGTTGATGTTGATCCAGTTCATTTGACTACTACTCCCGAAGAAAATCTTCATGATGATGAAAATCAAGTTGATAATGAAGAGGACGATCATGTTCAGAATGACCAGCAAGAAGTTGTTGATGCTCCAGTGCAAGTTGATATGGTTGATCAACAACTAGTTGATGCTCCAGAGAGTTCCCTCAGATGATCTACAAGAGAGAGAATACCTTCATTTTATTATTCTCCCAGTGAGTATGTATTTTTGACTAACGAGAGAGAACCTGAGAGTCTTGATGAGCCCATGGAAAATGAACAAAAAGAAAAGTGGTTTGATGCTATGGAAGATGAAATTAAATCTTTGCAAGATAATCGTATCTTTGATTTGGTTAAGCTGCCTAAAGACAGAAAAACTTTGAAAAATAGATGGGTTTTTTGGGTGAAGCATGAAGATGGTAATTCAATTCCACGGTACAAAGCTAGATTGGTTGTGAAGGGATTTAACCAGAAAAAAAAGTTGATTTTGATGAGATATTTTCTCCGGTTGTGAAGATGTCATTCATTCGTGTGGTTTTAGGCTTAGCTGCAAGTCTAGATTTAGAGGTTGAGCAAATAGATGTTAAAATTGCTTTTCTCCATGGTGACTTAGATGAAGAAATTTATATGGAGCAACCCAAAGGTTTGGAAGTCAAGGGGAAAGAGAATTATGTTTGTAAATTGAAGAAGAGCTTGTATGGTTTGAAACAAGCTCCTAGGCAGTGGTACAGGAAGTTTGGTTCCTTTATAAGTTAGCAGGACTTTAAGAAGACTACTTCAGACCATTGTGTTTTTGTGCAAAAATTCTCTGATGGTGACTTTATTATTGTATTGCTTTAAGTTGATGACATGCTTGTTGTTGGTCATAATGCTTGCAGGATTCAAAAGTTGAAGCAAGAGTTGAGTAACTCTTTTTCTATGAAAGACTTAGGACCAACAAAGCAGATTCTTGGCATGCAGATTGTTTGTGACATAAAGGCCAATAAGTTGTGGTTATCACAAGAGAAGTACATTCAAAAAGTACTTCAAAGGTTTAACATGGACAAGGCTAAGGTTGTCAGTACACCTTTAGGTATGCACTTTAAGTTGAGAACGAAGCAGTGTCCTTCCAGTGATGATGAGAAGGAAGATATAAAGAAAGTTCCTTATGCTTCAGCTGTTGGTAGTTTGATGTATGAAATAGTTTGCACAAGACCGGATATTGCTCATGCTGTTAGTGTTGTTAGTCATTTCTTTCTAATCCAGGAAGAGAACATTGGAATGCTGTGAAGTGGATTATGAGATATCTTTGTCGCACTTCTAGTATGAGTTTGTGTTTTGGTACAGGGAAGCCTAGTCTTTGTGGTTATACTAATTCATATATGGCCGGTGATGTTGATAATCGCAAGTCTACTTCAAGATATTTGGTTACTTTTGCAGGGGGAGCTATGTCTTGGCAATCTAGGTTGCAAAAATGTGTTGCTTTATCTACTACAGAAGCTGAGCTTATTGCTGTCATTGAAGCTTGTAAAGAATTGATTTGGATGAAGAGATTCTTGGGAGAACTTAGTTGTGCTCAAAAGAGGTATGTGCTTCACTGCGACAGTCAAAGTGCCATACATCTTGGCAAGAATTTTACATTTCATGGTCGGTCTAAACTCAAGATACCATTGGATTCGGGATGTGTTGGATTATAAGTTGCTTGAACTTAAGAAGATTCATACGGATGATAATGGTTCCGACATGATGACTAAAGCTTTGCTTAGAGTGAAGTTTGAAGATTGTTGCATGATCGCCGGGATGGCGGTCTCCTCCACATAGTCGGGAGGGGGAGAATTGTTGGGTCATAGGCCTTTGTCCCTTCCTATGTGGATAAAATAAAGCCCAATTTGGACCAACCCACATTTTGGCCATAGGACCATTACTATGGAGCATATATATTGATCTTTTTAGGTCTTATTCACTATCACAAAAAGAGAGTTTTCAGCAGCCAAAGAGAGAAAAAAGAAGAAGCTGATTTTCGCACCTAAATTTCAGCCATAGCTGTCAACTTCAAATTGTAATTCCCGCTTCGTTTCTTGTCCGATTGAGTTGATTTTTGGAATTATTGTCTCTATCATCTCAATATTTGATTAGAAACTGGCGGAACTTGATTTGGTGGCCTGTAGCTTCTGTTCTTTATTCCCAAACAGTAGCTGCATTTTTGTGCTTTCACTCCTTTATTTCTCTAGTGTGTGGTGCTGTGGTTTATGTATTGTTTCTTGTTGTTTGGTAATTTTTTGTTGGCCATTTTGGAGGACAATATTGTAACTCTTTGGTGATTATAGTGGAGGTTTTGGTCCCGTGATTTTTTACTCTTTACACTGAAGGGTTTTCCACGTAAATCTTGTGTCTCGTGTGATTGCCTTTATTCTTGTCTTGTTTCATTTGGTTGAGTTGTTTGATGTATATTACTCTATGTTTCTTGAGTTTATTTGTCTCCTCTTGGTTCAAGTTGAAAGGAAAACTTTAGTCTTGGGTATTTTCCGCTGCTACCCTGTCAGGCTCTTTGATTGTGTGCCCGTCTTTCCTAATAATGAGTATTGAAAAAAAAATTCTTTGTCAGATACATCCTTATTGGTTTATTTATTCTCTTCCAGGATGATGAATATTTTGGTGTCAAGTTCTATACTGTACATGAGGTATTTAGTTTAATGATTTTTTATCGTTTTAAAAATATATTAATTAGTTTAAACTTTAAATTAATAATTTGAGTTAGTTTCTTTAACTTTTATGATGGCCCAAGAAAGTTCATAATGAATTTAAGAACATTAATTCCTTGCATGTAAAATCTCTTTATTACAATTTACAATACTATAAAAGTATCTTCGATTAAGGAATTTTAATGCATAAATCATATGAAGACTCTTAATTCAGTAAGATCTCTTTCTTTATTGCAAGTTAAATAGAACTAGTCGTCAATATTTGTAATTATTCATTTTTGCATGACACTATATTATTTTGATAGTTAGTGATCTATCGAAAATAACCTCTCTACTTCTTCTGAGCTAGTGGAATGGACTGCATACATTCTACATTTCCAAACATCACTTTCTGAAATTATGAATGTGTTATTTTAGTTGTCATATTATTTCGATTCCAGCATTTTTAGATTTACAAGTATTCTTTGAGGTAGAGCGTTGCTTTTGTTAATGCGTCTCATCTTTGTGATCTTTAGAATGTTGACTAACAAAAATTCACATTGACTTCTAATGTCAATCCATTTTGACTTTCTATCCGTGGATAAAAAGTTACACAATTTGATTTTTTTCGAAGCACCAACTTCATTATTCTAGAGGAAGGAAATAATTGTTGTTTAGCATATACTATTAGCTGATTGAGTTGGATAACTTTTTACGTTTTCATGGATGTTCCTCAGTATGTATGTGAGGCAAGGGATCCTAAGGGGTCGTACAAACTTGCTCGAGCTAAAAAATTAAAAGGTATTATTTGTTAAATTAAACATCGAAATATGATCAATGCTGGGAGGAAGTGATGAATTAAGGAGGCATCAAGGGGAGAATTGAGAGAGACAGAGAAGTGATTAACAGGTTTCAAAGTGAATATGCATATATGGTAAGAAGTACTAGGAAAATTGTAGTACAATTCGAAGCAAAATAGCGTACCTTTAATTCGCAATGGAAATCGATTTTGCTTCTGAAAGGATCTGCCCAAGTCTGCTTTGAATCACTCAAAAATAAAGCTTGAATCACAAACTATATGCCTTTGTTTTGGTGTTTGTCGTTAACTTCGATTCTTTTTTCTTCTAACCCGATTTGTTTCTCTCTATTTTTGTATGTGTGTATTCACTTGTCAGAAAAAATAAAAGATCATATATGGGTTTTTTGGAGTGGGAACAGTTATAACCGTTCCCCCTTTTTCTTTTGAATTAAGATTGTATCTTAATCTTATTTTTCTGACAAAGAAATTGGCCAGGTCGGGTCGTTCCACGTGGATGATCCATGACCCATAATCCAACATCTCTCACTTCACCCATGGTGGACATGACCTGAGCCAGTACGACATCAACAAATCACCAATTCATACGACAAATAATTCGTGCGACCTGTGAGCATTATGAACTTTACCTATAAGGTTTTACAAGCTATACTTAGGAATCCAATCACATGTGGAAAGAATTCTCTACTAATATGAGGATACTAATACTCACAATACCCCAGACATCATTCACTACTTCAGTAGTTACTTATCCGACCCCTCATCCTCTTAAAGAGGTAAACTTGAGTTCATGATTAACTTTATATACACAATTACACTTGAATCTTATATGATTAGTGTAATAGCCGGCTTGTGTAAACAAGTTAAAATATTTATTTTAATCATCTTTTCTTTATACTCGAATCTATCTGTTCCAATCAACTGCTTTCTTAGACATGAACCGCATTGCCGAATCTCTCATGGCTATTAGTAACATGCTAAAGTAGCAGCACTGACCGAAACTTCAAGAAACAATTAAAGGTCTAAGGGTATTTCAATGAAAAGTTAAAATAACTTTGAGGATTTCACACAATGAAGAAGTATGGATTCATTCTTCCATTAACCCATTGATTGCTAAGCACACGTGGTATGAAACACACGTTATGATGTTATCACTTTATATTGATGAGTGTGTCTCATTCTTTTAGTCATTCAACATCGTAGAGATCTAGGTCTATACACCTCTAAATGCCTAACCTGAGTTTCTTTCTTTAATAATCCTCAAATTTATATTCTTAGAGAAACTCATATCTGGCTTTACAAAACAAGTCGTTATCTTATGGTGGAACTTTCTCTTTACGTTCCTCGACGTAAGAGGCGGTTGCTCGTGTGAGAGAGTCAATCTCGTGACTTGTTCAACACACTATATTAATAAAACATATTTTCACTTGCATATTAGATTGAACTTAAATTCAAGAATCTTATATCGATAATAATTACAATCAAGTCCTCTTACAATACATAACATAATCATATCCTACGTAATCCTAGATCCATAATATGTTTCTCAAATAAGTCTCTAGATATCACCTTAGTAAAGGAATCAGCTATCATTTCTCGTGTAGGAATATATATATTTATTTATTTCTCCACTTGTTACTATGTCTCTTATAAAGTTATACTTAATATCAATGTGCTTGGTATTGCTGTGATATTTAGGATCCTTCCTATATGCAATAGCCTCTTGACTATCACAATATAAAATCATGGGATCCTTAGAATTCTTTGCGATGTTCAAATGCTCAAAGAATCTCTTCAACCAAACAACTTCTTGTACTGCAGATGCACAAGCCATAAATTTTGATTCCATAGTTGACAGGGCTATACAAGTTTGTTTCTTGCTTTTCCATTAAATTGCACCACCATTTAGCAAGAAGGCATAACCGAAAGTTGATATTCTATCACACCGGTCACCTATCAAATCATCATATGTATAACCTCTAATGGATAAATCAGATCCATTATAGCATGGCAAAAAATCAACAATTCCCTTCAGATATCAGAAAATTCTTTTACTACTTTCTAATGATCTCTTCCAGGATTGGATTGATACCTGCTAACCAGACCTACGACATAACAAATGTCTGGTCGAATACATATCATAGCGTACATCAAACTCCCAACTACACTGGAATATAGTACTCAATACATGTTTTCTTTTTATTTTTCAGTCTTTGAACACATTTCAAGGCTTAAAGTTTCACCTCTTGCTATAGGAGTATCCATGGTTTTGCGACTATTCATTCGAAAATATTCGTAAATTTTCATTATGTATGTTTCTTGATATAGACTCAAAATTTTCTTGGAATGGTCTCTTTAAATTGTAACACCCAATATATAGTCTGCTTCACCCATATCTTTCATGTCAAATGACTTTGAAAACCATGACTTAACAGTTTTTACATACTTCAAATTATGTTCTGCTAATAAAATATCATCCACATAAAGAGAAAGAATCACAAATATTTCATTGGACTTTTTCATGTAGATGCAATGGTCTTCGTCAATCATGGTGAAATCAAATGAAATCACTTCCTTATAAATCTCAGGTACCACTGCCTTGAAGACTGCTTAAGGCCATATATTGATCTATTTAATTTACAAACCTTTTTTTCTTGGCCTTTAACAACAAAACCTACAGGTTGTTCTATCTAGATTTCCTTATTTAGTTCTCCATTGAGAAAAGTGATCTTCACGTCCATTTGATGTAATTCTAAATCTAAACGTGAAACTATAGTTAAAAATAATCGAATTGAGGTAACTTTCATAACTGGTGAAAAAGTTTCATCATAACTTATTCTAGCTTCTTGAGTAAAACCTTTTGCAACCAATCGTGCTTTGTGCCTTTCTATTGACCCATCTGATTTGCGTTTAACTTTGAGAATCCATTTGTTCCAAATAGCTTTAAGTACAGAAAGAAGGTCAACTAGATCCCAGACTTTATTAGTTTTCACAGACTTTAATTCTTCTTTCATCTCTTTGATCCATTCATCTTTTTCAGGACTCGATGAAGCCTCAGTTACATAATTAAGTTCATCTAATTCTATGGGAAATACCAGGAAGACATAATCCTCAATCTCATAATATAATTTAGGCACACCTTTTCTGGTACTCTTACATAATTGGAGTTCAAATTCTTTATTGGGATTTTGGGATTCACAACTCCTACTTGGACCAAGAATCATTTCTTGTTCTATTGAATTATTAAGCATGTCCGATGACATTATTTGATCATCTGAATTCAATATTTCGTAAAGAGACTCGTTTTTCTTTATTTCACCCCTTTTTTAAAAAATTATTTTCCAGGAATATGACATCTCGTGATTTAATTTTAGTAGTACTTCTATCTTCTAATTCACCGATGAACACATATTCTTTGGAGTGTTCTGAGTATCTTATTAAGATACATTTCTTTTCTCTTGGACTTAGTTTTCCAAACTTACCAAAATGATATTTATATATGCAGTACAACTCCAAGGTCAAAGATCATTAAATTTTGGTTTATTACCATTCCATAGTTCATAAAGAGTTGAAGATACTGATCTAGAAGACACTTTGTTCAATTTGTAGGCCGCAGTTAATAATATATCTCCCCAAAAAGAGATTGGTAAATTTGTCTGCACCCTCATGGACCTTGTCATATCCAACAATATTCTATTCCTTCTTTCAGCTACACCATTTTATTGAAGTGTATAAGAAGTAGTCAATTGTCTGATGATGTGTTCTATTCTTTCTTTCAGCTACACCATCATGGACCAAGCCACTCATCTTCAAGTTCAACATGACGGACAACATCAAAAAATATTTTGATGCTGTCATTATGGGTTAAGTTGACCTTAAAGTGCTCCCAACTGTTAGAAAGAGATCAGATCACAGCCTGAACCTGCTGCTCAACTGAGAGAACATGACCAAAAATTTAGAGCTGAGTTATCATATTAGACATCACCCTAAGGTGTTGTTTGATGTTCGGATCGTAATGTTTCTTGTAAGTGTCAAAATTTATAGTCAGTTGTCTAAGGTGGGTGATTGAAGTACCCCTATATGTTCCTCAAAAGTGTGACCAAATGACATTGGCAGTAGGAAATTCCTCACACTCATGTATGAGGTCATCAATCATAGAACTTACAATAATTCCACGTACAATGGAATCAGTCTTTTTCCAAACTTTATAAGCTTCAAGGTCTCTTCTGTGTTGTGCAGTATTGCCCTTTTCTAGTATACATAAGACATGGTTAATACCTTCAAGAGAATTTTACTCTTTCAGTACATACTACATTTTACAACTCCAAAAGTCGTAGTTGTCTCCATTTAGTTTTTCTCCTTTGTTCAAGTCAGCAATTATGTTTATTGATGTCATGTATGTTATTAAGAGACAATCACACAAGTATTTTATCAATTATGCATGCAAGTTACATATTCAAGCAAATCATTTCACATAAAGGTTTCATGTTTAGTGTATAATCGAAAGGACAGTTTAGAATTAGACCATCTTCTACAAACTAAACATTTGACCAAAATTAGAAATTAATTTCTTAGCGTGTATTAGAATGATAGCTTTCAATTAAGTCATTTTAAACTCAAACAAATGAATGAAATTCATATAAAAGGAGATAAACAACTTAGTATTTATATAATATAAAGTTAATAAATAACTTCATGCTATAAGTCAATCTAAAGATAAAAGTCATTCCACAAATATTTTAGATGACTTATGTACACCCAAAAAGACTCGCTATGCCAAATCTTGTGGTAAAAATCAATTAATCTCTCACCCCATGGTTCACGAAGAGAAGTTACTAATATTTCTAATGCTTCCCAATCCAAGATTTCTACAAAATTTTTCTGCTCTATACATTTCATTTCAAACAGCTGTATAAAACTAGAAACAGTAATATTAGGTGACATCATAAAAGACTTGAACTCTATTAATTTCTTCTGTCTTTCCCTTCGTATAGCCCTCTTATTTCGTAATAGATTTTGTGTTACCCTGGGGACACCATTTCGTATGATCTCACGATCTCGAAAATTGTCCTTCGACATCGTGCTCTTCTATGTTGTCTCTTTGCTCGACATCCTAAACTCCCACTTGGATTGATTCGAGTTTATCCATGTTTAGCCATTTCTAAAATAGGAACCAAGAAACAATTAGAATAGTTTAACCACTCAACGTAACATCTCATGTCACGATTTTACCGTAGAAGGCAAAATCTGTTATAAAAAAAATTATGGACTAATTAAGACAACAATAATATCAATCCTAATTATAAAAGCTTTTCTTATACTGAAATAAAAATCCAAGTGGATTTTGTTATTATTATTATTTCTTAAAAAAAGAATCAAAAACTAGTATATAGATATCAAAACTGGTGCACATGTACTTTTTTCTTTAAAAGATAAAAGTAACCATTTTTTCACAATCTCTTTTTATTAAAACCTTCTAATCAATGGTAAATAAATAAAAATTTTTCTTTTTTTTTTTAAGTGAAAAAGGCAAACGCAGTACACTTAGAGATAATGGTAGGACATGTACTGCACATGTACCAACATTCTAATCTTTCTTTATTAAAATAACTCAATTAAATGTTTATTCTTCTTCATTTTGCTTAAACACTTCTCAAGAAAAATTAAACCAACATTATTTTTCTCCATTCTGCTTAAACACTTCTCAATAAAAATTAAAACCAACTTTATTTTTCTCCATTCAACTTCTGAAAAAATGAATCAAATTCTCAAATTGATTTTCTCTTCCTGTCATCTTCTCTTAATATGAAGAAGAAAAATAAATAAATTAACAGTCGGATCTGAAATGCAACAGCAACACATCTGTTTCTAGGTAAGAAGGTTGAAAAAATTGAATAATATCGATCAAAAAAATTGATCCAACTTTCCGTTATGAACACTTTCTAACAGGTATGTTAATTTATGATCTTTTAAAGAGTTTTTGCATACTAAACTCGAGAAGTAACATTAAAAATAAGAAAATTCAACCTAGGCTTTGATATCATTGTAGTAAAATTCAAAGAAAAACAGTGTATCTTTAATTCACAGTGGAAATCGATTTTGCTTCCGAAAGGATTTGCCCAAGTCTGCTTTGAATCACTTGGAAACAAATCATGAATCACAAACTATAAGCCTTCGTTTTGGTGTTTCCGGTTAATTTTGATTCTTTTTTCTTTTGACCCAATTTGTCTCACTTTATTTTTGTATGTGTATTCACTTTTCAGAAAAAAAAAAACATCATATAAGGGTTCTTTGGGGCGGGAACAGTTATAACCGTTCCCCTCTTTTCTTTTGAATTAAGATCATGTCTTAATATTATTTTTCTGACTAAGAAACGGGTCGGGTAGGTCCACATGGGTGACCCATGACCCGTAAACCAACAAAAATATATAGTTGGAATGCAAAATTGTTCCGCAAAGTGAAGAAGCAATTAAGATTTCTTTGTTTCGACAATTATTTACTTTGTTTGCAAGTTGTCGAATTTGATTTTGGGATAATTAGTTTTGTTATAGATTGGAAGTGGAATTTCGATAGTTGTTAGTGTTGTTGCTTTAGGTTTTGCATCTCTTCGTGGATAAATAGAACTTCAATATTTGTTTCTTCTTGTTGTTGACCTTGTATTAGCTATCTGCATGTGTGGTCTCTCCTCATTAACGTTTTGTTTATTTTATTGTAATTTCTTTAGGATATATGATAATTTATCTGTATTTTAGATTGTGGTGTAATTATTGTAAGTTTTATATATCTATGAAAAGTATTTTTTTGGATGAAGAAATGCTAATTGGAGTACGTTCAAGCTTGGATTAGGAATGACATATATAATCTATATCATGTATCAATCATTATTAATAATGGTTCGACAAATATTTTTTTGATTTGTTATGAGTAGTCAAATCCAAAGAGACATAGAGAGAGCGCAAAGGAAAATTAGTGTAAAAAATTAAAAAATGAGGGAACCTTGTGGCTGTTGGCTGACGTTATTGTTGTGGTTGTCAATAAGGGGCTTTAGAAGCTGATGGTATTATTGTAAGCAGAGGGCAAAGAAGCAGAACAACATAAAATTTATGGTGGAAGACTCAAAAATGAAGGTGAACGATTAGATAAAAGACAAGAAGAATGATGAGGTCATTGATGGGAAAGGATTAGAGATTCTGTCGGAACTCTACTGCAGTGCATTTGGTATCCAAAACTCTAGATGTCGTTTTCATTTATACCTAAAAGTAAAAAGGTACTATGTCCTTCTCAAAATAGTTCACATGTTTTTTTAAGTCAAACAATATATATTTTGATCAATATTTTAAGATGTATTTTTAGTCATATTGATAAAAAAAAAATTATAAATTACCCCCTGTTTCGATAGCGGTTTCTCATGGTATGATATGATATAGTTACTAAGAAAACTATATTTGTTTTAATTGTTTCTTAAAATATAATATGGTATGGTATGATTTAATTTCATGATTTGGTAATTGTAGACACCTAATTTTTTCCCTCCCAAATCCAATTTTATTCATTTTTAGCTCACATTACCACACACCCTCATCCATGTGATTATACCCTATAAAAATATAGAAACTAACAACCCTTAACATAATCCCTAACAAATTCTATCTTGCTTCAATCCTATCCTAACCAACTTTACACCTCATCCTAAAAACCCACCCCACCCTATACCCCTACATTTACCCTTTAACCCCCTCCCCCCTCCCACATTTCTTTTTCACAAAGAAAGGGGGAGTATATACACAATTCACCAATAAAATATAGGAGGACAATATACACCTCACAGAAAGAAAAACCTCACCCAAAAAAAATCATTCACGAATAAACTTTCTCTTGTTCACCCCACCTAAGAATAATACACAGCAATACATACTGACCACAATACCATACACGGGATCATCTTCCATATTCACACATCTACTCACAACAAAAATTTGACACTCACACTCACGCACACAAAAAAAGAGATTGAGATGGAGAACGGGTAGAGATTAGGGAGTAGATCGAGAGAGATCGAAAAACAATGAAGAATCAAACGGGGAGATCGAGTGAGAGATCGGAAAGTGAAAACAGGGGAGCCCCATGCTCTTTGTTTTGGAGTTGTATCGGCTTTGTTTGACATTATGGGTGTATAGACATTGTTTGTGTTATTGTTCATATTCATTTTATCAGTGTTGAGTGCCTACATGCTCTTTGTTTACAATTTTACTTTATGTGTTACCGCTTTATATCTGGCATCATGTGCATAACCCGAGTCATTCTTTCTGCGACAAGTCCGTAGTACACGTGTTGTAAACGACCTCTAGTTGAGTCACCTTTATTTTAGGAGGGGGAGCCATCGGTGTTATGAAGTGGGTAGAAAGCTCTCGCAGCCACTATCGACCATACGCGACCCTGAACAGCCTTGTTAGTAAACCCAGCGTAGGTCAGCCTTTAGGACATAATTGTGTGCATTATATTAAGACCTAGCGGGACCCATATGGCCCTTTGTTGGAGACTCACCTCTAAAGCATCCCTACGTGCTAAATGTTGCATCTCTTAGGATAACGTGGTCATTTGATGGACCGATTTGGGGAAAACAGGTTTTAGAATTTAAAAAAAAGAGCAAAAGAAAAATGAAAAAAAGAGTTTCGTAGTTTTAGAGTTCTCTATGGCTTTTGTTTTCCAAAATTCAAAAAGATTTTTTTACCTTTTGCACTCATTTGTCCAAAAACAAAAACATCAAAAAGATTTTCCTTTGTTTCTTTAGCAAACTTTCATAATTCAAAATTTTCAAAAAGATTTTTTTTCAAATAGGAGCTTATTTATAAAAGAAAAATTCAAAAAATATGATAGAAGTTTTGTACATTTCATATAACGAAAATACCAAAAAAGATTTTTTTTTTCATAGTTGTTGGTGTCAGTTTTATGTGAAGTGTCTGACTAAAACCCCAGAAAATATTTTTCTTTCATCGTCTGTCTGTAATCGTGTCGCTCAAGTTAAGTTTTAGTTTGTTATTTAATCCTTAAGTGTCCAACCTGTACGAACTACGCACCCCTGATTCTCCTCCCTCGGGAGTGAGATACGTAGGTAGCCTATTTTGGGTTCGGGGATCTTATTCAAAAAATCCAAAAAGATTTTCTTCACTCTTCACTTAGAGTAGGTGTTTCATATACATCTTTAAAAGAAAACCAAACAAAAAGATTTTTCTTTAATAGTTTCAAGTTTCATTTTCGTATGAAATTCAAAATTGGAAACCCCAAAAGATTTTTCTTTAGTAATCATAGGTTTCATTTTGTATAGGGATTTTAAACCTGAAAAATTAAAAAAGATTTTTGTCAATTCTTTTGACATGTGGTTATTTTCTTTTTTAAAGTTTCAAGAAAAAAAAAAGAAAGAAAAAAGAGTTTAATTGTCCATTTTGGCAAGACTTCACGAACTTCGCACACCTGATTCTCCTCTCTCAGGAGTGAGATACGTAGGCGCCCCTCTTGGGTTCGGTGATCTTTTAAAAAAAAGGTTTTGAAAAAAAAGTGTTGAATTCTAATGCATTTGCTATCTCTTGTTTCAGTTAGTTTAAAATGGTTGGTTTGTGGCATTTTGGCTGGTCCTTCATATTGCACCAAGTCACAGAGAAAGTTATGCCCAACAAAGATACCAAGTTTGTTGTCACTGATCAGATAAGGAGTTTGGGGAATGAGAATTTAGAAGCTAATGAAGAGATTCGAAAATTAACGCAGAAAATGATAGAAATGCATCGAGCTTGGGATACTGGGGTGCCGCCTCCTCCATTTCTCACTGATAATCTGGAATATCTTTCTAGCTTGCCTCCAGTTTCACATGCACAATTATCTATTGTTGTTGACACGTTACCATATGTATTAGGATCTACTCCGGGGCAACACTATCCAAACCCTTCCAATATTCATTTCCTCACTCCTCAACACAAAGCTACCATATGCTCAGCTCCACCCACTGTTTATGTTTTTGCAGCACCCTTCCCCCACCCGAAGCTTCTACTTTTAAGGTTTATCTACAAGTTGAGCGTCTCCACTCTGCGAGAGAGCCTATATTGAATATCTTTACTGATCAACATCATGCTATTGAGCCCACATTTAAGTCGACTAATCCTTATGGCTACACTCACCCGCCCGAATTTCCTCTTAACACTGAGAAGCCTCTTATAACAGAAGAACAAGAGAAAATAACCAGAAAATTGAGAAGTTTGGAACTGGCTATGAAAGACCTCTAGGGACTTGGGGGTATAAAAGTGTCTCATATAAAGATATGTGCATGTTTCCATGGGTTCATCTTTCTTTTGGTTTTAAAATGCCGAAGTTTGAGAAGTATGATGAACGTGGCAATCCTGTAGCATATTTGAGACGCTATTACAACCAGCTAAGGGGCGCTGGAGGGAAGGAAGAATTACTCATGGCATATTTCGGTGAGGACTTTCAGGTCTAGCTTCAGAATGGTTTGTTGACCAAGACATCGACAAGTGGAACAGTTGGGATGACCTGGCTAATGAATTCGTACAATAATTTCAATACAATATGGAGTTGATTCCTGATGAGAAATCCCTGACTAATATGAAGAAAAAGTGAACTGAAACTTTCAGAGAGTATGCGATTAGATGGCATGAATAAGCTGCTAGGGTGAAACCGCCAATGAAAGAAAGTAAGATAGTGGAGGCGTTTATTCAAGTGAAGGATGAAACATATTATCAATACTTGTTACCTGCATTAGGCAAGCCATTTATTGAGGTCCTCAAAATGGGGGAGATGATAGAGGATGGAATTAAGACCAGTCGCATTGTGAGTTTTGCAACATTAAAACCGACTACTCAAGTAATTCAAAAAGGTTCGGGAAGTGTTGGAGGAAAGAAGAATGAGGAAGATGCATCTGTACATACTAGTACTCTAGTCTGACAAAGCCTCTACTACATAAGACTGAGGAGCCATTGGGACAGATCCCCAACTGACCCGTACTGAACTGAAAATAAACAACCATCTACTATTAAGACAAAAATCAGGGACATAGGTCCTTGAACCATAAGGACTCACCAACTGTACGAATGTAGATAGAGGTACTCGAAGATCACTGTCATTGTTGAGACTGAGCACCTGAACCTACATCACGAGAAAATATAGACACAGAAGAGTATGGGAATCAGTACTTGGGAATGTACTGAGTATGTGGGGGTGCAGGCAACATTTAAATAATATCATAAATGTATAATAAAATCATGCATACTGATAACAATGACTCTCTTTGCTTGAGTTACCGGAAACATATTTTCCATAAATCATCAATAATAACACATGCTTCATAAATCTCATAAACCTTTGGACTCAGCTCAAACTCTTTGACTCATGACTTAGAGTGACTCGGTAACTCATTAAACTTGGACTATTATGGATTGGGAGTTTCTTATAACTGACATAACCATGTGAACTTACATAGAGTCCAACGTCTTGCCCACGTTAGGGAGAGCTGTTCTATCCTTGCCATCGGAGTAGAACCTTAACTTTAGTGATAACTGTCTTGGCCTTTGGCCCTTTATCTTAATCCTACGGTGGTACATAGTTCTGGGGAAGTAGGATGCACTGAACCCATACTTCTCGCTCGGTGATAAATACTACTCCCAGACTTAAGCTCAGAACGCGTGAGGAAATCCACCTTAATCAACTCAAGGGTCTATCATGAAGACCAAAATATAAATATATATCTCACTTATAAATCATAATCAACTTGTGGATTCCTAACTCAACTAAATCTCAAAATAATATTTCTCATCATTAAGTACACTTGCTTATCAAACCATATCAAGTATTAAATCTT
>NC_061111.1:122966379-122991319 GCF_002878395.1 Capsicum annuum
TCACCCTTTTTCAGATTGACATGCTGGAGTAAAATGGGTATAATTCTTTGTTCCAGTATCGGATTTTGGCGAAATTGGTATCGTTGGAAAGCTAATTAAATTATCTATCTGTTGATAGGTTATGAGCTAAAAAATTTCAAGTATAATGAGAGATATTATCATTTGAATTTGACTATACCAATATCCTTCCCAAGAATTCAATCGGTAAGAAATGTTTTTATTCACCCAATCGTTAGGACATCTTTAAGGACTTAATACACAACATCCTTGATCGTAAAATAACCCAAAAAATTATAATTTATTTCTTATGATCTTGATTCATGGTTTCACTATTGGTTAGAGTCTCGGGGTATTACATGTTCAAACCCTTTTATCTTTTATTTTAATTAAATGAAGTGTCCCTTTTTCCTTTGTGTTTTAAATATGTGTTGTTTGTTTATTTTCTTTATACAGTATATTTTAGGTTAATTCTAGTGTTATGACATGCTAGAAAAATTTTCAGCCAGTATGAACATTGAATCAGAGGGTTAAAGTTAGAAAAAGAAAGCATCTGAGAAAATAGGTAGAGTGCTGAAATATTTGGTGACAAGTTCAAGCCTTCTTTGAAAATTAAGGCAATTATTTTGAGAATCACAAGAATAAATTGGTCATCAATTGAAAAATATAGCTCAATTAGGTCAAATAGTGGTTGTGTGATCCTAAATCAAGAGGATCAGGAAGAAAATCAACTCCACGAAAGCATGAGTCATTCAATGTGAGGGATGTACAACAAAGGTAGAGTTGTGTGTTCGACAAGTGTAGAAAAAGAGGTGGAACATATGCTCGGGGCAAGTTAGTGTTGTAAAACATGTCATAAGTGATATTGATCGTGTACTTTCACATTACATGCTATGTACTAGCATCTTCAAGGATTGATATAACGAAGGCATTTCATTCTTCTATCCAAATATTGTGTCACCCTTTGTTTACCCCATTTAAGCCTTAGTGTTATTTTCTTTCATACCCCTTTTTTGGAATCAAGATAGAGTCAGCAAAGCTCAAAAGAAAAGTGTCGAGCAAGAAATTGAGTCAGAAAAATTTCAACAAAAAAAGAGAGAAAAAAAGAAAAAAAATATGTCCAAAAAAAAAGAAAGAAAATAATAAAAAAAAAGAAAAAAAAAGAGAAAAGAGACCAGAATCAAGCTAAAGTATAAGCTGCTAGAACTACGCGTGACCTGATTCTCCTCTCTCGAGAGTGAGATACGTAGGCTGCCCTACTCTGGGCTCAGTCCAACCAAATAAAATTTAGATTCACCCAGTCAACAAAACTGGGGCATGAGTTAATTCTTGTTGTTTGAGTTGATTCCAAAAGTTGTAAGTCACACCCCACTTCAAGTGTCGTTTAGGCCCCATGCTATCCTTTCTTTCTAACCCTATCCGAAAGCCAAGCTACAACCAAAGAAGACCTTCAGATTAACTTTTGAGAATGCTAAGACTAAGCATACAATGGATGTGATGACTCATTTTGGGAACTACTTGTCTTCCTCAGCGTAAGGAATTAGGAGAGAAATGAAAATGAGAGAGTCTTATCGGTGAAAACCTTTACGAGTATTGTAAAATGATGGTGAGTTAAGACAAATAAAAATGAGAGCGTCTTATCGGTAAAAATCCTCACGGGCACCATAAGACGACTGTGAGTTAAGAGAAATAAAAATTAGAGAATCTCATTGGTGAAAAAAACCTTACGGATATCATAAGGCAATGGGGAGCCGAGAGAAAGAAAATGAGAGAGGCTTGTTGGCGAAAATCCTTCAAGGTATCACTATCCGAATGAGGTCTCTGAATTCAATTGACCCAAGGAATTAACTCAATTTTAGGGTCATTATCTCAACAACAATTGATGAAAGTTTGGATGAAAAGATCAGGAAGCTTAATCCAAATGCATGGAATAATCATTAGAGTTGATTGTCATTTTAGATAAATTTTTTGTTTCTTTGTTTCAAATGGGGACATTTATTGTCTTTTCTTTCTTCTCTTTATCTTTATTTTTATTTTCTTGAGTCAGTTATCCAAATAAAAAAAATTATTGTCATTTTTCTCGTGTCTTTGAGTCAAGTCCATGACAAAATAAGTGAGAAAAGATTTCAAAACTGGCTACCAGCTTCTTATATTGCACAAAGCAAGACAAAGTCAGCATATGAAAGAGACATGATTGTGAGCCGAATAAGGCATGCAGAAAGTTTTATCAACGGACAAGTCTGGGAACTCATAGAAATACCAAGGTTAAAAGGATTTATCTAAGAAGCATGACAAAGCAGAGATATTATATCTGTTTCAGAGTCACTCTTAATAATCTGAGTTCGGGACAATGATGCAGCAAGTCAGTGATACATGCTAATAGTTGAAAGCAAGATTAAATATGACAGTGGCAAAAGCGATTTCCAAAAAAGCCAAAGCCACAAACCAGCCACTATGTTTTTAAACTAACAAGTTTTCTTTGTATGAAACAGGAACACATGCTACCTTCGAATCAAGGATTTCAAAGCCTAAACATCAAAGGCCGTAATATTCTCACTTCTACAAATGCAAGAGGCAATGTTGCTGCACAAATTTGGTATTCAAAACCATGGTAAAACTCATAATCCAATATCTCTAGGAGACACACTTCCTTATTTGGGTAATTCAAGCAACATTTGTAAGGAGACGCGTTTCCTTGTCTGAGTAATTCAAGCAAACATTTGTAAGGGAACACACTTCCTTGTTTGGACAATTCAAGCAACATTTGTAAGAAGACACACTTCCTTATTTTGGTAATTTAAGAGAGATTTGTAAGGAGATGCACTTCCTTGTTTAGGTAATTCAAGTTACATTTGTAAGGAGACGCGTTACCTTGTTTTTATAATTCAAGAGGTATTTTTAAGGAGACGCACTTTCCTGTTTGGGTTTTTCTAGCAACATTTGTAAGGAGATGCACTTCCTTATTTTGGTAATTCAAGCAATATCTGTAAGGAGACGTACTTCCTTGTTTGGGTAATTCAAGCAACATCTGTGAGGAGATGTACTTTCTTGTTTGGGTAATTCAAGCGGCATTTGTAAGGAGACACAATTTCTTGTTTTGATAACTCAAACAACATTGGAGCCCGCCCGAAGCACAAGGAGAATAAATAAAAAGTCAAACAACAAGGTGAAACAATTGAAAGCCAAGCAACAAATTAAAAAATTGCAAGTCAGGAGCCCACCTGAAGAATAGGGTGATGAAACTCAAGTCAGGAGTTCAAAAGAAGCTGCATAGATAGGACTTTTATAATTTTATTTATCTTTTTAACTCTTGTAATTTTTCATTTTTTGATGTAATGACAGACCGCAATTAGAATCTCGATGAGACCTCACTCGACTCTCCAACTCGGTATAGTCCATCTCCTTCCAATCCTTTGAGATACCTGTCACTTGATTCCCTCATAACTTGGGTAGGTAGGATGTCCAAAGTCAAGACTTGGTGTCCCTCTTTTCTTCTGTTTCATTCTTTTAATAATGGTCGAGACAAAATTCTGTCTCGTTGTCTACTTCTTTGTTTGAAAACACTTCATGTTTACATTCAAAGGGAGCATATTGTAGACACCTAATTTTGTCCCTCCCAAATCCAATTTTATTCATTTTTAGCTCATATTACCACACACCCTCATCCATGTGATTATATCCTACAAAAATACAAAAAATAACAACCCTTAAAATAATCCCTAATAAATTCTATCTTGTTTTAATCTTATCCTAACCAACTTTACACCTCATCCTAACAACCTACCCCACCTTATACCCATACCCATACCCTTTAAACCCTTCCCCCCATATTTTTTTTCCATAAAGAAAGGAAGAGTATATACACAATTCACCAACAAAATATAGGAGGACAATAGACACCTCACAGAAAGAAAAACCTCACCCAAAAAAATTCATTCACGACAAAACGTTCTCTTTTTCACCCCACCTGAGAATAATACACAACAATACATACTAACCACAATACCATACACGGGATCATCTTCCATATTCACACATATACTCACAATAACAATTTGACACTCATACTCACGCACAATCAGGGAAATCACCGGAATCGGCTTCAGTCGTTAAAATCGATCGACCTAGTCCCAAAATTCCCTCAAATTCCCATTATTTTTCTTGATTGTTCAGGCGGAATGTCATCAAAAAACATATTCCAGCAACTAAGTCACTAAAAATAACTATTCGAGCTAATCCCGGCGACGTCTAGCTGAAAATCACCATACAGGTATTGCGTCTCGTAGCTTCTTTCTTGGGTACCTCCTCATTTTTTAATTTTACTTTGAGTTGGCAAAAACAAAGGAAAATGTTGTAAATCAAAGATGTTTTGGTCTTATTGTTGAGGTTTCGTTTGAGACTCTGATTGCGGTTCTAGTCGGGAACATTTTCAATTGAAAAGCATTGAGGTCCATTTCTCATCTCGTTCTCTATTCTATTTTTTAGAATTTTGGTTGTTTGTTGTGGGTGTGAATAACTTGTTTGTTTAGCATAGTTAAATCTTTGTTGTGTGTACGTAGTTGATATTGGATTTGATAGTCGAAGAATTGGTTAATTAGTTTGACAATGGAATTGGGGAAGACGGGAATTGAAAGTTGATAAAAATAAATATTGTGGTTTTTTATTCATATTGATATTGAACGTGATATGTCGTCGAGTGGGTAGGCAAACAGTAGGCTTGGGTAGGCAAATTTAGAATTGTTGGATTGTTGGAATGTTTAGAATATTTGTTGAATTTTTTGTTTATCGTGTTTGAAAAGTGTATTCATTTAGCCGGGGAATGCCCCAAGGTCATTTGTATTTACTCACCGTAGAATGTCCCAAAGAATTTTATATACGAAGGATGTTCGTGATCAAGTCCCGAGGCACTGGGTAAAGCATAGTTTAGGACTAGTGTGGGTTATTTCAGTATTTTTTATTTTGATTTGTAATAAATTGGACTGGACATTGTTGTTTTGAGATTGTTTTGGTTTAGTTGGTTTGTTTGTTTCGTGGTTATTGTTTGTTGGTTTATACATTCATAATGTCAAATTAGCTGATATGCTCCACCGAGCGACCGTGGTCGAACCACAGGATCGAGGGATGCCTAACACCTTCCCTTCGGTCAACAGAATTTCTTAACCGGAATCTCTGTTCGTAAACCAGTTTTAAAGAGTCAAGTCATTTTGAAAATAATTTTTCAAAGGTGACTTGGCACACTGGATTATGCCAAGTGGCGACTCTGAGTTTTGAATATAAAAGGTCATTTTCAAAACAAATTTTTATCTTTTGTCACTTTGATAATAAAAACCCTTTCAAACGTTAAAATTGATCTTTTTGGTTGAAAAAGGGGTGTGACAGTAATCATACAAATCCTTGCTTTATGTAACCACCGATTTAATGGTATCCCATGATTTGCTCATTTTTTTCAATTATGTCTTTACTTAATAATATTTAATCTTACATTTTACCTTATATTATTTAACTCCACTCCACCAGCCCCGCCCCTCACCGCCCCCTCCTCCCTCATTTTTTTAAATTTTCTTTTTTAAAAGTTTTCAAGCTTTTTTCTTATCTCACCCCCTTCCTCGACCTGACCCCAACCCCTGCCAAACCCCCACCCCATTTTTTTTAAACTTGTTTTTTAAGATAATTTCAAAACCTTTTTCTTACCCTCCTCCCTTCCCCATCTAGCCCCCCCACCCCACCCTACTCACTAGCTCCCCCCACCTCCCATTAATTTTTTTTATTTTTAAAATTATTTTTTAAAGCTTTCAAGAATTTTTTTACAACACCTCACCCCCCAAACTCAAACACACAAAAAAATATTTTTAAAAAAATAATAATAATTTTTTTCTCCCTCACCCCCAAATATTTTTTAATTTTTTTTATACCCCGCCGCCTTTATCATATTCGTCTTTATTATTTTCTGTTAAATATATATAAATACTTTTAAAAAATATTTTCTACTTGTGTTACGAACACAAAAAGAAAAGTAAGAAACAATTTCATTTTTCTAGAAAATATATTTTTAGATTCATACCAAACACACTCTTGACATACACAAAAGATGCATTCAAGCTTTGTGTCACGTCTCAAAACACCCAAAAAAATTGTTACTATAAAAAATGAACCCGATTGTATTTATTTTGATCTACTTTTTTATTGACTTTGTTAGAATTTACATGAATTTAACAACTATATATCTACATGGCATAATTTATGACAAATTGTAGGAAGAAATTTTTTTTACTAATAATTATTGATAAATTTAATATTTATAACAATTAAGTGCATTTTAGCAAGCTTATCAGTTATGATATAGTACCATACCGTCAAATCAAATAATAAAACTGTTATTAAATAGCATTAAACGATATAATTCATTCAAATATTGTATTGTACTATACTGTATATTACCATACCATACAGTATCATACACTAGGAAACCATGACAAACTATCATTCAAACAAAGTGTTATAGTACTTTTCATATAGTTTTTGAATATCTAAATTTTTATTTTAAAAGATAAAATACCCTATTACCCCACTGAACTATACCAAAGACGGTAAAGACACACCTCAACTTAAAGGGGTTCTATTACCCCCCTGAACTAATTAAAAGTATAATTTTGACACCCTTAGTACCTACGTGGTATATACGCGACACAACACACTATACCCTATTACCCCCCAAACTATACCATATAATAGGCACACGTGTGTGCCACGTATGTGTCACGTAGGCACTAAGAGTGTCAAAATTACACTTTTAATTAGTTCAGGGGGGTAATAGGACCCCTTTTTAAGTTTAGGTATGCCACAGCCGTTTTGGATATAGTTCAGGGGGGTAATAGGGTAATATCTCATTTTAAAATATTAAATTAATTAAATTAGTTTAACTTTAAAAATTAATCAAATTAACTCTCAAAAAAGGAAACACACATGTCAACTATTTTAAGAGAGGAGAATAGTTGGTAAAAGCCAACAATCTTGGTCTTGCTTCTTCAAGCTTGCTTGTTTAACAATCGAGCTCAAGAAGGAGCTCATGTTTATCACTTGGTCTAAGACTAGCTCTTGAGCTAAAGGGAGCCAATTGCAAAGTTAATCTTTTTTAGGAAATAACTTGGCTAATACAATGTAGGCAACGAAATTTTATTAAACTAAAATTCGTACGAAATTCAAATTATATTAAATTCAAAATATATTAAACCCAAATAAATATTGAGGATTAACATAATTGGACTAATTATTTAAGTTCAAAAATGTATGAATTTAATTTAAGTCCAATTTTTATTGGGCTAGCCCATTGATTTAGGCTACAAATGATGAGTCCACTTTGCTAAGCTCAAGATATTATCATGTCCTAGAGGCCCAATTGAGTGTCATGTGTCGAATGAGGAGGAATGCCAAGTCAAGTGAAGGAGCCAATGGGATCATGCCACATGTCAAAATGATGCAGCAGACCTAGTGAATTAAAAGCCCATAAAAAGTGCCATGTCACTTAAATTTAATTGGTTAAAGAAAGTTCATATTTATCATGACCATGTCACCTAAATCTGATTGGTCAAAGAAAGTTCATATTTATTATGACTCATTACTCCCTACAGCTATAAATAGGAGTCTCATAATTCAGAAAAAAACGAACAAGTCTAGCAAGAAGCAAGAGAGAGTCGTGGATCAAATGTCGCAGATTTCTTTACAAATTCAAAAATTCAAGATTAGTTCATCAAGATTCAAGATTAAGACTACAAGATTCAAGAACAAGCTCAAAGACCCTTGAATTCAAGTACAATTCGAGATTAAGTTCATCAAATCCACGGATCAAGATTCAAGATCAAGATCGCAAGATTCAAGAACAAGCTACAAAGCCCTTGGATTCAAGCACAAGTTAAGATCAAAACCATCAAATTCACAAATCAAGTTCAAGTTTAAGATCAAGACCGTAAGATTCAAGAACAAGCTGAGAAGACCTTGGACTCAAGCACAAGTCAATATCAAATTCATCAAGTTCAAGATCAAGCTCGAAGCTCTTGAATTTACATTTGAAAAGGCAAATCAGAGGATTCATAAAGATTGTAACACTCAGGTTAAAATCAATAAATTGATTATTGCAGTATTTTTCTTATCTCGATTATTATTTTCGATCTCAATAATTTTATTTTTCAATAAATTTTGGCATGCCCAGTGGGACGATCTCTACCTCTTATCTCAACTTTTCCAACTTCAAAGTTTAAGAACAATGAAATGACTTTCAAGAAGGTTAATTCTCAATCAAATGCTTCCAAGGCTGTTGTTTCCAAATTCTCTGCTAAAGTAGAGAGCATCCTGGGTGTTACTTTTGGAAGCATTAGAGTTTTTACAAAGAGCAAGGCCAACATGCTAGGACAATAAATACATCCAGTGTCGTCCGCACCAACTCCAGTTTTTGGATCTTCAACCCTAAAAGGAATGAAGTCCAATGTAAGTGCTTCAGAAGGAGGAAACAACATGGAAGAAATACTTACGAAGACTCTTGCTCTACATGAGCACTCTGGTTCAAAATACTCTGGCGTAAAGAGCGATAGTCATTCAACAAATGTGTTATCTCCACTTACACCGCATAAGTTGAGCACTTTGAAGATCAATTTATGCTACAATCTATGTTACTCTCCAACGTCTCCAGTGATTATATAAGCAATGGTTACTAATTCCTCGTCTATGGAGGAGCAGCTAACGAATCTAACAAAGGAATTAAGGGCCTAACCCAGTATGTTCAGAATTAAGATACTCGAATTGATCAGATTATGGATAGGATTAAAGGTCTGATAGACAGAGAGTCTAGCCAAGAACCTGGAAAAGCTCCAAAAGTTTATGAGACAAAACATCTTGTGAAACAAACATCACCGACTAAAGAGGTATAAATTTCTTCTGAGGAAATGATCCTGATTGAGCAATTGAAGGAATTCACTGAAGTAACCCTCAAATACAAGTATGATGTTGTCACCAAATCTTTTCTTACGTATGTCAAGCCCTACACTTCGAGAATAGATAGCCTCAAAATGCCTGCCGACTATCAAACCCCCAAATTTCAATAATTTAAGGGAAAAGGGAACCCAAAACAACATGTTCCATACTTTGTTGAGACATGCAATAATATTGGAACTTACCTTGACTATCTTGTCAAATAATTTGTTCGTCCCCTAAACGGAAACACCTTTGATTGGCATACAGACCTTGAGCATAACTTCATCGATAGTTGAGAGAAATTAGAGAATGAGTTCCTGAATTACTTTTATAACACAAGTTGTACAGTGAGTTTAACATCCCGTATTTTGCTTGCACTTGTTCTAATTATATAGAACTTGGTATAGCCTTTTGATATATATAACGTATGAGAATTGTTATACAAGTATTAATGGTATAGATGGAATTATAGATGCTACCCGTACAGTTTAATGTGATGCGACTAAGTTAACGTTAAGATAACTATTTAAACTTGAAATCGTAAGCTAGTATTTGAATCTAAAGTTTAAAGTGACCAAGTGTGTATAAGTTGAAGGTTATATTAAAGGGATTAGGAGCTAAAAATAGAGCAAAGTATTGAGGTGGTTGCTTGACTTATTTAAGCTAGTAGGTGAGTCACCTACTTAAGTTGTTTGGACCAAATTAATAGACCCGTGGCTATGGATCAAATTTGGGTCTATGCTAATATACTCATTTGGGCCAAATTGAACAAAAGAGAAAGAAAATGGATAAGTGGCCCAACACACCAATCTGCCAAGGCCCAAATATAATTGAGTTCAACAAGAAATTAAGCAAGTAGGTGCATCACCTACTTTGAAGTTTCAGCAGCTTGGACCCTTAAGTAGGTGCATCACCTACTTGGACCAATTTGACCAATTTTATGGTCCAAAATGCAGCTAAGGAGGTGGACAAGATAGGACCTTTAAAAGGCCAAGTTGCTGGTCATTTTACTTCACTTTTAAGTCACAAAAAAGGAGTATATTTTAGCAAATCTCTCTACTCTCTCTAAAACAAAAAGAACAGCAGCCTTATTTTTCCTTCTAGGGTTCTTAAAGAAACCCTCACCTTTGTAGCCCAAGGTAAGTGAAAAACACTTAAAGTTTTATTTAATTATCTCATGGAATATTAGAAAAATAAGTTATAAGTGTTTGACTATAAGTATATGGTTGATCATAGAACAAGCTGTTTGTTCACTTTTCCTTGTTATTGAGGAACTTTTTTCTTCTTCTTTGGTTTAAGTGTGAAGGAAAGTTCAAGCTCTTAAAGAGTTCAATTAAAAGAATAAGTTGTTGAATTGAGGTAAGGTTACTGCTTTATTTTGTTTTTTCTTATAGATGAATTTAAGAGGGGATTATGGATGTCTTGTTATTGAGAACTCAAGAGATGATGAGTTCAATAATTGATTGCTACAATAAAAGGGATTTGGACTGTTTTATGGAATGTTTTGTATGTATATGTTATGGGCTGCCAGGTTGAAGTTGGATAAAGGTATGATGAGTTTGTAATGAATTATATAAGAAAGATGTGGTGATACACCACTGAACTGTTTGCTGCCCAATCTATTTTGCGATTTTTTGGAATGTGTAATGAAGTCGAGGTGGTTTTGGTGAACCTTCTAAGAACCTATATGGTATGTGGGTGTAATTGGAGGAAAAAGGGTTAAAATAACACCCTTGTTTGATAGATTAATAGTTGCTACCCGATTACTATTTTGGGTGAAATTAAGTATCTCAAATGTGTTGATTGGTTACTAATACTAGTTTACCATATATTCTATTGTAGATAAGTAATCTAAAAGGTGGTAAGTCAAGTCGGGTTAGTTTCAGAGTCAAATAACCAGGTATGTAAGGCATACTCTATTTCACACTCTTTGGCATGAAATCATACAATTGTTCCATCAAGCAAGTTTCTGAGGTTATCCTATAACAAAGTGCTACATAATGGTAGAACATTACACTCCATGTATCTAACGACCTTTTTCCCACTCTCTAATACATTAGAACACCTCAATGCGTGCTTATTATTAAATCTACGTGTCCATCTTCACTAGAAAATTTCAGGAGTTCTCTGTTTGTTCAAATAAGACCCATGTGTTATTTCAGCTCCTAAACACTTTATTTGTGTGCCAACAGCTCCCTACCTCATTGTTGTTGCATTAAGTGTCTATTTGCATGTCTCTTATTAGCGTATTACTGGTTCAAGGTACCATAATGTGATGACCACCAAAGTAACAATCTCAAAGGCTAAATAAACTAACACAACTCTGTAAAATGACGAGTGGCAGCTTAGGGGCATTTGCCTAGGATGGGCCGATCTCGATACTTTTATTTGTGGGTGGCAGCTCAGGGGCATAAGCCTAGCATGGGCCGATCCCAATCTTTATATGTAGATGGAAGCTCAGGGACGTAAGCCTAGGATGGGCCGATCCTAATTTATCTATTTACCACTAATCAGCTGGTCATTTGCATTATATGGCTTACAAAAATTATGAAGTAAGAAGGTAAAAAAAAGAAAAGAATGTAATGTACATTGTCCCACAAGTATTTATAAAGGTGGTCTACTAGTACTACTTATACACTTGTATCAGATTTCTGTTGAGCTTTTGTATCAAGTGTGTTGTTACCTTCTGCCTTACATATTCAGTACATATTTTCGTACTGACATCCCTCACGGGGGACCTGCATTTCATGCTGCAGGCACAGGTACTTCAGCTCATACAACTCACTAGTAAGAGCGCAGGCTTTTCAGGGGCTATTGGTGAGCTCCAGGTTGGTTCGGGGCTTTCCAAGTTTGTTCCATATATTTTGGTATTGTACAGTAAGTCAAGAGTGGGTTTGTCCCGACCCTAACTAAGTCTATGTATCTTTTAGAGGCTTTGTAGACTAATGTAAAGTTATGGTAGTACTTGGTCTTTATATGTGGTGGTCGTGGCCCCAACGGCTAAGTATTGTATATATCAGTTTGTGTTTGTATATGTAATTATTCACATCGATAAATAATATCATGTTTGTCAGAACCTTTAGTTGTTATAGTTACATGCATGGGAAGTACAAGTTTTTGAATTGGTTCTCTCGGGCTTTTACAGCTACGAGTGCCTTTCTGCCCTAATAGGATTTGAGGCATGATAGTGAGCATGGTAGATCTCATAAATACTCAGCAAAAAAAAATGAGCCAGTCATGGACTTCATCAATCGATAGAGAAATACGAGCCTAAATTACAAATATAGGCTCATTGAAGCTTCTGTAATTTAGATGTGCGTCCAAGGAATACACTGGGATTTCCTCTATATCTTACAAAATGATAACAAAGAATCCATAAATGTCAACGTGTCTCCTGTGAAGGTCACCGCGAAGGTGAGAAAAATTCAAAGAGTAAAGACGACTTCTCGAGCACATCCAAATCAAAAATTAACTTTAAAGGAGATACAAGAAAAAAATACCCCTTCCTTGACTCAGATCTAGCTGAATTTTTTATGAGCTTCTTGAGCATAAGCTCATTGATCTATCAAAGATGAAGCGGTCCGATGAAGCTGGAAGAACCAATTACCCAAATTATTGCAAATATCATAGGCTTATCAGTCACCCTCTAAAAAAGTTTTTTATCTTTAAGGACAAAGTCATGCAATTAGAAAATAAGAAGAAGATTTTCCTCGCTGATGAGATGGTCAGTTCTCATCAAATCTCTATCACTTTTGGCTCGCTCGATCTGGTCCAAATATGTGTCAGAGAGCACAATGAGAAACTATTAGGGCATGACAAGTCTTCAGTTGACGAAGGTGATGATAAAGGTTGGACTCTAGTGACTAGGCGCATACGCAAGAATATGAGTCTACAAAAGGAGTCATCCGAGCAACCAACTAGAAGGAGGATGGTAAACAAATAGGGAAAACAAAGGTTGGTTGATCTTTCGAAGAATACAAGGGTAATTGAGCTTCACCATTAGAAACCACGGAGTCCAGTGACTTTGGAGGAATTCTTACCAAATTGTTTTCGTGTAAAGACTGCTCAAGTCAGCCTTGAGGCATGTTGTTTTAATACTGCCAAAGAGGGGGAAAAGGGTGAAAATCTACCCATAGAAGTACCTTTATCTTCTGAACAACTTGCTAAACCTCTTGGACAAGAAGCATATGTATGTGATACAAAAATTACATTTATAAATAATGATCTTCTACTTAGTGAAACCCTACACAATTGTCCTTTGTACATGGTGGGGCAAGTTCTAGGAAAGAATACAAATAGAATCTTGATAGAAGAGGGTTCCAGAGACAAAATTCTACCTATTCGCACAATGAAGGAACTTGGCATCACTACTGATGAACTAGACAAAAGCCGTATATGATCCAAGGCTTCAACCAAGGGGGCCATAGGGCCATGGAATCAGTCAAGTCGGGGATTCGTTTGGATGATTTTTTATCAGATGCATTGATACACGTGATCGATGCCAAAACTTCATATAATATATTGCTTGGTAGGCCTAGGGTACACGAGAACAAAATTATTTCATACTCTTACTACTAATGTTTAAAGTACCTAGAAGGTGGAGTGGAAAGAAAGATAGTTGTCAATGATAAGTCATTCACTGAAGCTGAGTCACACTTTGCCAGCGCAAAATTCTACTTGAAGAATTTTATTGTGAATGAGAGAAGGGTTGACAATGTCACCAAGACCAAGTATGATGATCTTATACCCAAGAAGGTCGTGGTGACTGTCAAAAAATCTACCACTAATAAGCCTCTCTCCACTTCAAATAAAAAAAGCATCACATCTAGGACAAAGAAGGCAACTCATGTTCTTCACTACGTACCAAAGGTAAAGAAAGAAAAAAGTCATTTATTCGATGTAAAAGATAATGTACTAAAGGGGCTAACTCTACCTGTTAGGAAAATTGACACAATAAATCCATCCTCAAGGCTACTTGGAGACTCTGTGGCTAAGAATTTGCTACAAGATATAACACTACCTGTGAAGCATACGAAAGAAGGCTTTGATCCAAATTCTTACAAGTTATTTATAAAGGTTGGATAAAATCCTAATGAACCATTGAGGTTGGGTAAAATTCCATCAGAAAATACAGCCAGGCAGGCACATGAAACCCTAGGGTACACACCACCACCTCCAGTTTGCATCTCTATAAGAAGGACAGTTAGCAACTACCTCATCGTGGAAGAAGAATCCACTGCTTCTAATAAAAGACCTTCTGTCTTTGATCAACTTGGAGAGTCAACTGCCAGAACTTCTCTATTTGATAGGTTGGGTCTTCTAAATAAGAAGAAAAATAACAAGTGTTAGAAAAGTCGTCAAAGCATGATGATGCACTCCTCACTAAAAATCCAGAAGGAGTTCTAAAGTTTGTTCCCTTCTAGAATAAGGCGGCAAACAGAACTGGTGGTTTCATGCAATGAGATATTAAAATCTAAGGCCCATACCGTAGTTTATACCAAGAAGCATGAGGAAGATGAAGAAAGTGTTGGCTTCTCATATCATGTTACAACACAAAATAGGAATGAGGTCTCATCTCAAATGATGGTTGATGAAGAGATGGAGGATACTTTTTGGTATTACCATATATCCATCAATGACGATAATCCTTAAGAGGATAAAGATGTTGGAGATATTCCGTTGTAACTTGAGAAAGAGTGAAGACCACAATAGATCCGTTGAAGGAAGTTAATCTTGGAACCAATGAACACCCAAGACCAACGAACCTGAGTGTTTTTTTAGAGATAGAGGAAGAAATTGCTTATATGGACATACTCGAAGAATATAATCATGTCTCTCTTGGATTTATAAGGAAATACCTGTCTTAGATCCAAAAATAGAAGTCCATTAATCGATGGTCAAGAACGAGGCTCGTCCAATTAAGCAAGCCCAAAGGCGTTTTAGGCCAGAATTGGTTCCATTGATTGGAAATAAAGTTAACAAACTCATTGAAGCTAGATTTATTCACAAAGTCAAATATCCCACGTGGATTTCAAATATTGTTCCAGTATGGAAGAAGAATGGCCAAATTTGAGTTTGTGTCGATTTTTGGGATCTCAATAATGCCTGCCTTAAGGATGACTTTCCAATCCCTATACCAGAGTTGATGATTGATATCACCACTATCTACGAGGCAATGTCCTTCATGGATGATTCATTCGGCTATAATCAAATCTGCATGGCACCAAAGAATTAAGAACTCACTGCATTTCGTACACCCAAAGGTATTTTTTTGCTACAAGGTGATGCCTTTTGGTTTGAAGAATGTTGGTGCCACTTATCAAAGGGCTATGTAAAATATATTTGATGGCCTACTCCATAAAAATATTGAATGCTACGTGGATGACCTAGTGGTGAAGTCAAGAAAGAGAGACAACCACTTAAAAGACCTAAGAATGGTATTCGAGTTACTTTAAAGATATCAACTTAGGACGAATACATTGAAGTGTGCCTTTGGATTTACTTCTAGAAAGTTTCTTGGATTCATTATACGACACCAAGGAATTGAAATTAATCAACCCAAGGTTGACGTGATAATGAAGATGGTCGAGCCTCAAAATATTCATGAGTTAAAAATCCCATATTTAAGGAGATTTATCTCAAACCTAGCCAAAAAATGTCAACCATTTAGCTGCCTCATGAAGAAAGATACTCTTTTTGAATAGGACCAAGCTTGTAGCAAAGCCTTTGAGAGTATCAAATCATACTTAATGAAGCCTCCAGTTCTTGCAGCACATACCTATAAAACCATTGATACTCTATATTGCGGCACAAGAAAGGTTAATTGGAGCACTATTGGCTCAAGAAAATAGTGAAGGCAAAGAAAACTCTTTTTACTATCTGAGCAAAATGGTGACACCAAATGAGCTGAAGTATTCTCTGATTGAAAAGTTATGTTTGGCATTGGTTTTCTCAATAAAAAATATGAAACATTACTTTTAAGATCATGTTGTTTGTCTTGTGTCCAGAGCAAATTCCATCAAGTTTGTAATGTCAAAACCAGTCCTCAGCAACCGACTTACAAGGTGGTACCTCTAATTTAAACAGTTCGAGATCGTGTACATCCCTAAAAAGTTGTAAAAAGACAAGCATTGGCAAACTTCTTGGTAGACCATGTGATATCTGATGACTGGGAACTGACCGATGAACTTCCTAATGAAGATTCAATGGTTATTGAAGCCTTACCCTCACGAAAGATATACTTTGATGGTGCCGCACATCAAGATGGAGTTGGTGTTTGTGTTGTGTTTGTCACTCTACTAGGAGAGGTTATCCCATACTCTTTTACCTTGACAAATCATTTCTCTAATAATGTTGTTGAATATCAAGTGCTAATACTCGAACTTGAGATGGTTGTTGACATGAAGCAACTATAATTACAAGTCGTTGGTGACTCTCAATTAGTGATCAAGCATCTTTTGGGAAGCTATGAAGTCAGAAAGCCTGATCTAAGACCATATCATGATTATGTACAAAAGTTAATAGGATGGCTTGGAGTAGTGACACTCCAACACGGACCAAGAAAAGAAAATAAGCAAGTTGATGTCTTAGCTACTTTGGCCTCAACCCTCACTCTTTCGAATCAGACACGAGTTACTATCCGCCAAAAATGGGTAGTATCGCGATCAAATGAGGATAAGGATGCACAAAATAAGGTTCAATACCTTGTCGCCATGTCTAAAGCTATAAAGAAATATTGGTGACAACCTATCATTGATTATTTGTGTTATGGGATACTTCCAAAACATTCAAAGAGAATGTTCGCCGCCATGTACCTCGCTCCCTTTACTATAAAGACATGCTATATAGAAGATCGTTTGAATGAGTACTCTTGCGATGTTTAAGGGAAGAAGAAGTAGGTCAAGCTTTGCAAGAAGCATACTCGAAAGTTTGTGGATCTCATCAGTCTGTACCAAAACTTCACTTTCACATTAAAGGGATGGGGTATTACTAGCCAACTATGGTGAAAGATAGCTTAGAATATGCTAGAAGATGCAAAACTTCTCAATTCCATACAAATTTCATACATCAACCTCCAGAGGTACTACACCCAATGGTAGGATCTTGGCCATTCAATGCTTTGAGAATGGATATTGTTGCTCTACTACCAAAATCTTCTAGTGAACACTTATATATCTTGATCGCGATAGATTACTTATCAAAATGGGCCAAAATTATTGCTCTCAAGTAAGTAAAGAAAGAAAATATTGCAAACTTTATTTGAGTAAATATCATTTACTGCTTTGGAATTCCTCAGTACATAATAACTGACAATGGTAAGCCATTTGATAACAAGATAATAAACATAATTTGTGATCTATTTTGTTTTAAGTAGCACAAGTCTTCCATGTACCATATTGCCGCCAATGGTCTAGCCAAAGCATTCAATAAGACTTTATGCAATTTATTGAAGAAGGTCGTATCTAAGTCCAAACAAGACTGGAATGACCGAATGAAAGAAGCTTTTTTGGCATATAGAACGACTTACCGCACACCGCCGCAAGCAACCCCATAGTTACTTGTTTTTGGAGTTAAAGCAGTCCTGCCACTTGAGCGTCAAATACCTTATTTAAGACTGGCTATTCAAAAAGGACTCACCAACGAAAAAATGCTAAGTTGCGTCTTGCGGAGTTAGAAGCTCCTAATGAGAAGAGGCTAGAGGCTCAACCAAATTTTAAATATTGTCAAGCTCGACTATCTCGATATTTCAATAAAAGGGTTCTCTTAAGGTGCTCTTAATTTGGAGATCAAGTTTTTGTAGTAAGAAAGCCTATTATTACTCTCGAAAGTATGGGGACAAATTCACCCCAAAATAGGATGGGCCATATGTCACACAAAAGTATATTCAAATGGTTCTTACAAGCTTGTCGATGCATATGGCATAAAGATTGGCCCTATCAACACCAAGTTCTTGAAAAAGTACTATTCTTGAAGGAGGATGACACTCCTTAAGGCACGAGTATAAACTATATGTCCACTCCTGGCTCGCAAGAGTAAAAATTATGTAAGGCTCAAAAAAGATATCCACAAGGTTGAAAACCTCAAAAGAGGTGGTCTAGGAAAAAAATCAGAACACACATAAAAAAATTAAAAAATAAAAAAAACAACACTCACCCAAAACTACGTTCTGACATAGGCGCTTGGAATTTTATTCTGAGTTCAGTTGCATGAGTATCAAAAAATACATGTTCCCGCTCATATAAAAAGTCAGTCTTTAAGAGATTTTTTGTTTCATCAATTTTTAGACTTGCACCAAGTGTTGTTGGCTCGATGGGGGCAAATCCCTATGAAATATGAGCTTCTTTGACATAAATTGAAGTCTTTAGATTCACTAAGTCTTCATATTAGAGCTTTCAAAGTTACCATATTGAAGCCTATAAGTTCACGAAGTCTGATTGTTGAAGTCTTCAAATGATCTATAAATATAAGTTAAAGTCTTCAAATTCACTAAGTCTTCATATTAAAGCTTTCAAATTCACCATATTGAAGTCCACAAGTGGAAGTCTTCAAATGATCTGTGCTATAAGTTTAAGTCTTCAAATTCACTAAGTCTTTATGTAAGAGCTTTCAAAATTACCATATTAAAGCCTGTAAGTTCACGAAGTCTGAAAGTTGAAGTCTTCAAATGACCTATGCATATAAGTTGAAGTCTTCAAATTCACTAAGTCTTCATATTGAAGCTTTCAAATTCACCATATTGAAGTCCACAAGTGGAAGTCTTCGTATGCTCTATGCCTATAAGTTGAAGTCTTCAAGTTAAAGTTTTCAAATCTGTCATATTGAAACCTTCAAAGTCTAAAAGTTGGGGTCTAAAAGGTGCTTTGTTCTATAAGTTGAAGTCTTTAAATCCTCCAAACCATCTCCAATTTACTTTCTTAGGGAGAGGACGAGTAGTCGTCCCTATGCGCCCTAAGATCACCATCAAATTACCTTTTCTTAGGGCGGAGATGAGTAGCCATCCCTATGCGTCATAAGATTATCATAAACTTACCTTTTATTATGGCAGGGATGAGTAGTCATCCCTATGCGCTATAAGATTATCATAAAATTATCTTTTCTTATGGCGGGGATGAGTATCCATCCCTATACTCTCTAAGATCACCGTAAACTTATATTTTTTATTAGCGGGGATGAATAGCCATCCCTATGCACCATAATATTACTATAAATTTACTTTTTATTATGGTGGGGACGGGTAGCCATCCCTATGCGCCATAAGATTACAATAAATTTACTTTTTCTTATGGCGGGGATGGGTAGCCATCCCTATGCGCCGTAAGATTATCATAAAATTACCTTTTCTTATGAAATGTATGAATAGTCATCCCTATGCGCCATAAGATTATCATAAAATTACCTTTACTTATGGCGGGGACAAGTATCCATTCTTATGCGACGTAAGATTACCATAAAATTACCTTTTCTTCTGACGGGGACGAATATCCATCCCTATGCACCATAAGATTATCATAAAATTACTTTTTCTTATGATGAGGGCGAGTAATCATCCCTACGAGCCCGTAAGATTACTGTAAAATTATATTTTCTTATGGTGGAGATGAATAGTCATCCCTATGCACCATAAGATTACCATAAAATTACCTTTTCTTATGGCGGGGATGGGTAGCCATCCCTATGCACCGTAAGATTACCATAAAATTATCTTTTCTTATAGAGGGGATGAATACTCATCCCTGCTCCATAATATTACCGTAAAATTATCTTTTCTTATGGCGGGGATGGGTAGCCATCCCTATGCATCGTAAGATTATCATAAAATTAACTTTTCTTATGGCGGGAATGACTAGTCATCCCTGTGCGCCGTAAGATTACCATAAATTTACCTTTTATTATGGTAGGGATTAATACCCATCCCTATGCACCATAAGATTATCATAAAATTATCTTTTTCTTATGGAGGGGACGAGTAGCCATCCATGTGCGCCGTAAGATTACCTTCCAGGACTACCTTACTAAAGGTAGAAAAAGAGAATCTAACCTTTTACATCATAATACTATCTCCTTTTTATAAAAGGTGTTATCTTAAGCAAGAGCTTGTAGTTCACCTAAAAAATGAAGAAGAAGAAAAAGGGAACAAGGGCGAAAAGAAGGAATGCTCACCTAAATATGGCGAGTATCTCAATCTGCAAAGATGGATCAAGTTACACCCTTGAGTCTGATTGCCTATAGAAAGTGTTAGAGTCCTCTTTCCAAAGGAAAAAGACACTCACAATTTCAACATCTCACGCCTAGATATGATTTGTCTCGTGTAGCCACGCAAACCTAAAATTAAAAACGTATCAACATTTCAAAAAATTATCTAGGATAATTCTGAAGGTTTAATATCATAGATTTTGGATATGTTATATATTTTTGAGTATAGTTTTTGAAAAATTAAGCAGTTCATAATTTTGTCGCTCTTATTTGAGATATGAAAGTTTTAGTAAAGACGCACAGATCTGAAATTTTCAGCATGACAGAATTTAAAGTCAACTTTAAAATTTTGTCTAAAATAATTCTGAGGGTATTAAATCATGAATTTCGGATATGCTATATATATATATATATATATTTGAGTTTAGTTTCATCAAAAATCAAGAGTCTTATGATTTCATCATTCCTACATTGAGATATGAAAATTTTAGTAGAGGTGCACATATCTGAAATTTTCAGTATGATAAAATTTAGGGCTAAATTCAAAAAATTATCGAGAATTATATTGAAGAAATTTAATGTTAAATTTTGGATATATTGTAGATCTCGAACTCTAGTTTCTAGAATATCAAACGGTTCATGGTTGAGAGATTTCTACAAAAAGATATAAATTTTCTACCACTAATATGTTGTACTGAAAAAAGTGACAAAAATAAAACAAAAGTATGATGGAAAGAAATTACCTCAATATTATTGATGACTTGGAAAATCTCAAAATTGATATTGAAAAAGTGGAGAACCTACATCCTTTTATAGAGTTGTTGGATGGATGCTTCCTTCTCCACTATAAATTCAAATTGGAAGAGTTTTCATCTCCAATACAAATTCAAATTGGAGGTTGTTTCCTTGTCTACTACAAATTCAAATTGAAAGAGTTTTCCTCTCCAATACAAATTCAAATTGGAGGTTGTTTCCTTCTCCCATGAAAATTCAAATTGGAAGAGTTTCCATCTCTAATAAAAATTTGAATTGAAGGTTGTTTATTCTCCCATACAAATTCAAATTAGAGATTGTTTTCTTCTCCAGTATAAATTCAAATTGGAAGAGTTTTAGTCCTGGTTAAGTAAGGCGGTAAAAAAAAAATTTCAAAATCTATTTGAAATTGGATGTCATGCCTCAACAATAGGTCTTACTTCCAATAAAAATAAAAAATAATAAGAGAGTTTTTAAGAGATGATATCAATATGGTTCAGCTTTAAATTTTCTCAACTAATGAATGGGGTGTTCATATGTATGAAATTTTTTGAAACAGGAAGGAAACATGTTAAATAATCATACTTCAAGTCTAGTCTCTAAGTATACACTCGGCCAGTCTTGAAGTAGGGGCATTTTGTAGGCAACAAAATTTTATTAAATTAAAACTCGTACAAAATTTGAATTATATTAAATTCAAAAAATATTAGTCTCAAATAAATATTGAGGGTTAATATAATTGGACTAATTATTTAAGTTCAAACATGTATGAATTTAATTTAAGTTTAATTTTTATTGGGCTAGCCCATTGATTTGGGCGACAAATAATGAGCCCACTTTGCTAACCCTAAGATATTATCATGTCTTAGATGCCCAATTGAGTACCACGTATCAAATGATGTGGCATGCCAAGTCAAGTGAAGGAGCCAATGAGATCATGCCACATGTCAAGATGATGCAGCAGGCCTAATGAATTAAAAGCCCATAAAAAGTGTCATGTCACTTAAATTTGATTGATCAAAGGAAGTTCATAATTATGATGACCATGTCACTTAAATCTTATTGGTCAAAGGAAGTTCATATTTATTATGACTTTTTACTCCCTACAGCTATTACAGCTATAAACAGGGGTCTCATAATTCAGAAAAGGGACCAACAAGTCTAGCAAGAAGCAAGAGAGAGCTCGTGGATCAAACGCCACATATTTCTCTACAAATTCAAGATCAGAAGATTCAAGAACAAGCACAAAGGCCCTTTAATACAAGTACAAGTCGAGATCAAGTTCATCAAATCCGCAAATCAAGATTCAAGATCAAGACCTCAAGATTCAAGAACAAGTTACAAAGCTCTTGGATTCAAGCACAAGTCAAGATCAAATTCATCAAGTTTAAGATCAAGCTTGAAGCACTTGAATTTATATTTGAAAAGGAGAATCAGAGGATTCATAGAGATTATAACACTCAGGTTGAAATCAATAAATCAATTGTTGCAGTATTTTTCTTATCTCGATTATTATTTTTGGTCTCAAGAATTTTATTGTCCAATATGCACAATTATAATTAGCATGTTAAAAAGTTACTGGTTTATTCTTGAACGATTCCTTTATTCGTAACTTAGTTGTGCTTACTTATTTTGCTTTGTAGCCAATCCTTGATTTTAGTTTGTGTTATTCTTTTAGTCAGAGTGTAGTAACGATTTAACATGACCTGAAGAAATTTCATGTTGTATTTTTAAACTTATAGCTAAGTTTGGCACTAATGGCGCATATTAATTGCAAATATGAATTGAAAAAAATGATGAAAAAACATAAATGAGCTTTTACAGGTAATAGTGGAAAAAAAATTGTGAGTTTATGAAAAAAAACTCTTAATATTTTGAAATTATTGGTTTGAGTTTATTTCCCGTTTCATTTTAGTTACCATGTTTACTTTCAAGAGTCAATTTAACTATATTTCAAAAGCTAATTTAATTTCCTAATTAAATATGTATCTAAATTGATACCTAAAACAAAGATATAACCGAAATTCAAGACTAAACAAGCAAAAATCAGCAACTAAAGAAAGAGGAGATGAAGTAGAAACAAGAAGAAAATTGCATTAAATGAAAGATAGTAACAAAACATATACCAAATCTAGTGATTAGCACCTAAGTGTATATTAAACACTTAAACACACCTCACCATTGATGGATAACACTTCATTCTTAGGTGGACACAAAGGGATTAACTCCTCAAACACCCAACCTTTCTTTCCAAAATATCAACAAGAGTGATTTCATACTCAATGATGACCCTAGTTTCAATGTCTTTTCCAAGACCTACACTAAGATGGCTTTTTCAAGCCCTACACTAAGGAAAGAAAATACAATTTGAGTTTCACTCAATCAATTCATACAAAACTTAGGAAAATAGAAGCCTAATTATCTATTTATACTTATTACAAACAAAGACTAAAATACCCTTAATGAAGGATGCTCCTTTGGAGTGTAAATGAGGAGTATCAAAAGACCATAATACCCCTAAGTTAAGGCGCCCTTGGAGTGTATCTAAGGCTGCCTTGAAGTATATTCAAGGTCTCTCTTCAAGTATTAGTAAGTACACTCCCTCGGATAAATGCAACATACTCTCACAAGCTTCCATATTCATAAATGGCGCTTTGTGTGTTTGGACTTAATGAATGATGCCTCTTTCATGCTCTCAAAACCAAGAATGGTTCATTATTCAAGGATTATGATCCTCGGGTTAATATCAAGACAAGCATCCAAGCAACCTTCCACACACGGAATTGCTTTATGTCTTGCTCAAAATGGGCCTTCCTTGCATATTCTTGTGCCCTCGGAGTGACCAAGTCTTGGTCCTTTAGGTGTTGGCCTCCAAAGAAGTCATCAAAAGCTAAGGCGGCCATTCGACTTATATCATAAAGGCACAAAAAATATAAGGATAATTGAGAGTCAAATTATTTTACTGGCCGAAGAAAAATTACTCCTCAAAATTTAATGAAAAACTTGGCTAGGAACTAAATAAAGGCTAATTGTCTCATCATAATTATTAAATGTTCACTTATTTGTAAGATTTAAGAACTCTTAAAATAATTGATATTTAGTTATTTTATTAAGGAATTAGATTGGCAGAAAGTTGATGAAGATGAAGACTCCTCATGTCTCGAAACAATCAAGTGTTTAAGTATATGGTCAATAACATTGGAGTTTTTAAGCCAAAAGCAAAAGTGAAATGCAGGTGCTTTCTAAATTATTAGTTTTTATAATTTGATTTGTAAGTCATAGGTTAGTCTTTCGGACAAACAAGATGTGGATTTTATGGTCTAGGTATAGACGTTTGGTTCATGAAAATCAATTCTTTTTGGAGTTGGAGTGTGTTTAGCCATGACGATAAATTGAAGTTGTTTTTGAATTTTTATGATAAAAATAGGAATGTTTCACTTTTTCAAATACAACTTGGAGTAGTATTTGGATTTTTTATGGCCAAACATCATTTTTTTTAAATGATTTCTTTTTTAAAAAAAAAGTGAAAAAAATTCATGGACAAATGGGGCCTATATATATATATATGAAAAGGTAGGCTGTTCAATTGCATTATGTAATAATTTGGTCGTGGTGATTATCTTGAAAGTCTTTCAATCTCTATGAGGTAGAGTAAAGATTATGTTAAATCTATGAGATAGAGTAAAGATTACGTTAAAGAAAAGGACACTTTGAATATATTCTTACTTACAATTTATTACTTATCCATCAAACTCGTGAATAATAATCAAAGTATTAGATGACAACTATATAAATTAATCGGTCATGAATAATAGATGTTGATTTTCATAGTGCGCAACTCTCTTTGTATTAATTTATTTTGTTTGATTTTAACTTGAGACTTTTGAGTCTTTTAGACTTACCAAAGCAACCCAGCTCTCTATAACAACGTTTTCAAAATTCGACAAAAAGATACTTCTATGTCAGATGTAGGGGGGCAGATGTAGGGGGGTGCGGATATAGGTGATTAAATAGATTTAGTATATATATAATG
>NC_061111.1:122994319-123036493 GCF_002878395.1 Capsicum annuum
TTTTTTCTATAGGTTTTCTATTATTCTTATAGAAGTTGAAAGACTAATCTTTTCATTCTCATATTTTTAGAAAATTAAAGTGTGATTTTGAAGAATTGTCATAAAAGTATACTTTAAAAATATTTAATAATTTATCAAACTTACATATTTCAACAAAACACGATAATTTTTGATTTAGAATAAAATAAATGGAACTATAATAATTTTTCATACTATATTTTTAAAAATATACTCTTTAAATTTTAAATTTATGTTTAGGGTCTTTCATTATTGTTCTACTTAGAATTGTGTTGACTACTATGAAATTTTTTTTGGTAGAGATTAGGGAGTACCAGTCCCGAATGAGCTTTACTCGATACAAATAGGTTCTACTGTGATTTTAGACACCAGGGGTGTGTTCGGTATGATGGAAAATATTTTTGATGGAAAATGTTTTCCTGGAAAATAAGTTGGTTTTCTACTTATTTCTCATGTTTGGTTGGTGAGTGAAAAATATTTACCAGAAAATTTTTTATGGTGTTTGGTTAGTGAGTAGAAATTATTTTTTAGAAAAATATTTTCTAATGTTTGATTGGTGAGTGAAAAAATATTTTTTAGGAAATATTACTAACTGTTAACTAGTATATTACTGCCGCTAGCAACTCAACAATTTGTAAGGACTAATTTAAGTATAACAAATAATATAAATATCGAATATTAAAATATTACAATCACTAAATTTAATCAACTACTAATTAGCAAATATAGAAGACATTTTTCAACATTTTGTTAGGACAATCTCAAGATACTACAATCAATAGAAATACAACAGAACGACAAGCTTATTCAACCTTGTGAAACAAGCTACATCGATGACAAAATGAAATATGCAATTAGCAAAAGTAACATAGGTAAGTCTTCCTCTATGCATATGGAAATAACAATATATTCAACAAGCATTGGAAAAGAAAAAAAATTGGGCTTTTTATTTCAAGCAGTGAAAAATTGAAGCAAAGCACAATGAAAAATATTTTCGAGTAATGTGAATTTTTTGAGAAATGTGAATATTAGTGTTGATGGGGTGGGGAAAGGGGGTGGGGGTGGGGCATAAGTCACATTTGTCATTTTTTGAAAAATGACTTCCCTTGGTCCACGAGGGAAGTCATTTTCCCTTAAATGGAGGAAAATAAGTTCTTATGGAAAACATTTTCCCAACATTTAACTACAACCAAATAAGAGAAAATAAAAAAACATTTTTCAGAAAACATTTTCCATCATACCAAACACACCCCAGATAGAAAATTTAAAAAATTGTGTAGACTTACATCAATATTCAAGATTTCAAACATTTATAATATTCAAATTAATAATATTGATGTGACACACACGTACGTAAAAGTGAAGTTAATATAGCTAATAAACTATTCAGAATCGTCTTATAAGTTCCTTCTTTAAAGAGACATGATGAATGTGTTTGCTTGTGCTTGTACTTAAATGTCAGGAGAAGATAGGGTGATGATTAATGTCTAATGTTGAAGATGGAAAATCTGATGAAGCTGTAAAACCTGATAAAATTGATGGAGGTAAGGAAAACCTTCAATGATGTGTTTAGTGAATGCAAGAAAAATTTCAATGATGTGTTTAAGGAATGCTTCTATTTTCAATTGACGCTCTGTAACAGTATTGCTTAATTTAATGTTCTGAATTTTTTTGCCCTAATACTTTTGATGTGTATTTGATGTTTTTAATAGATTCAAGAACATTTTAATTTTTTTAAATAAGAGCTAATTACATAAAATTGTACTTTCGGTTTTGATATATGAAAACACTTCTATGTATTTGTTTTGTGATTGCAATTAATCTCTTGATAAAGTTTATTTTTGATGTCTATATATATATATACACACACACATACACACACTAGATACAAGAGCCCGTGCAACATATGCTACATTTTTGTGATTATAGATAAATTTTTGAGAATCAATTAAATTTTTTTCATGATTTTTAATTTTTTTTAAATTATTAATTATAATGATATATAGTACTTTTATTTTTATAAATTTTAGAAAATATATGTTACTTTCGCTATTTTAATTTATGTGACACTGATAAAATTTGGAGACTCAACCAAATTTCTTATATAATTTTAAGATTTTTGTATGACTTTTAAATATTTAAAGTTGTTAATTATTGTCATTATAATACTTCTACATAACTTTTAGATAATATATAACGCACTCTCTGTACCAATTATGTGACACTAATGAAATCTTACGTAACTGTAATATTATTATATATAAATTTTACATATTTTCAGTTGTTAATTATTGTAATTTATAATACTTGCTACTAATTAATTTAAAAATAATATATGTTCTATCTGTTGTATATAATTGTGATAGTATTTGAAGAAAGAATTAAAAATTATATAAGTCATTAAATATTTTAAGCCGTTAATTATTATAATTTTAAATAATTTTTTGTAATTTTTAAATATATATCAAATTAAAAGTAAGACAAATAAATTAAAATGAAGGAAATAAAAAATTATTAAGAATAGACGGTGGAAGCTGGCAGGATGACCTCCACTTACTTCCACCGCTCTTCTATATATATTTATATATATACTAGATATTGGAGCCCGTGCCAACACGAGCCTAATGTGCTACTTTTTAGATATTATATATTATTTTATTATTTAAATTTATATGACACTGATTACTATTTGTGAAAGACAGTTAGATTTGTTATATATAGTTTTAGATATTTTAAGTTGTTAATTATATTATGATTTATACGACTTTCAACGTAATTTTTAAGTAATATTCCTTTATCCTAATTAATATGACATCGATAACTATTGTAATCTATAATACTTTTTCGACGTTATAATTTACCATTTTAAGCTATTTGCTATTGTAATTTATAATACTATTCTTGTTTAAACTTTCGTGGTATTAATAGCGAATTTAGACTTTTAAAGTAATTTAAGTTTGTAATTATTGTAATTTAAATTTATATGATTTTCAACGTAATTTTCAAGTAACATCTCTTTATCCTAATTAATATGACGTCGCTAAATATTATAATCTATAGTACTTTTTCGCCGTTGTAATTTATTATTTTAAATTGTTTGCTATTGCAATTTATAATACTCTTCATGTTTAAATTTTTATGGTATTGATGGTGAATTTAGATTCTTAAAGTAATTTAAGTTTTTAATTATTGTAATTTATAATATTTTTAACTATTTCACTTTAAACAACACTGATATAATTTCTAGAGTAAACCAAATATCACGATTGAAACAGCGACATCAGAATGTCTTGAATAACTCATAATAACTAATTAAAAGTGATATAACAAAATTGCTATGAAAAATACTTGTGAAAAAATTTTAAGTGGCCTTACATAAGATGTCAAATTAATTTAAAACATCAAGAATTAATTTATCATTTTATGTTTATTTTACCTTTTATAAAATAAATATTATCAATTTTTAAATACTTAGATGACTCATATAGTTAATTATAGGTGATACAGTAAAATTACAATTGAAACAGCTGATAAAATTACAATAACACTTATACATATCATAAATGTCGATTTTACTTTATAAATGTCTATTTTATTTTTTATTAAATACTATTTTTTTTAATAAGTAAATGTCATATAATAATTCCTTAGGTACGATATAGTAAAATTACGGAGCAAGCAGACAACTGGAAGCAGAGATGTCGAACGCCAGTTGTCTGCCACTGACGCTTATATATATCTATAATATATTAAAAGTGTGAAGATCCTTAGAAAAGTGATTTGAACTTTTTGTCCTTCATTAAAAGTCTTTGCACTAGACAAAATTTTCTTTTCACTTATTTTTTTAATTATTATATCATTATATTTATAATATTTACAAAGAGTCCTACAATATATGATAACAAAAAATATATGAAAAATTAATATTGATAGATTTTTTTCTCCTTGTGTTCTTGAAAAAAGGAATCCTAAAGGGGGGGAGGGGGGAGGCGGGGAGAGGAACATGCATAATAATAAAAAATGATATTCTATATAAAAGGAAAAAAAAGACCTAAACCAAATAAAAACTTGAAAGTTGGCCACCAAAAATAAAAAAGGAAGAAAAACCTTAATGCGTGAAAAAATCTTCAATTTTTTAAATTTAGAAAGGATTCTGTTTAGCTTTTTAATCACTTTAATATTAGGATTCTTTAATTAATTAATTAATGATAGTTATTTTTTTATTTATATTTAGATATTTTTCTTCAAAATTACCACATGTAAAGAAAAAATAAGTTTAGATATAGAATTTTTTTTAATGTACATAAATTTTCATGTGATTTGAGGTAAGTTTTAAAAATTTTAGTAAGTTTTTAAAATTTATAATAAATGAATTATCTTGTATTTTTGATAAATAGTTGCTAATGAAGGCCTTTTTTTTTTTGTGAAATCACGATATATGATGTGAGGCTAGTTTTCTAATGTTTTAGCATGTTGTTGATATTTACATTTTTGACCGTAAATGCGATTTAAGAGATAAATTTGTTTGTCATCTGAGGTAAGTTTCCTAAAATTTTACTATGTTCTTAAAATTTATAAAATAAATTATCATGTATTCTTGATAGACAATTGCTCATTGAGAAGCACTTTTTTGTGTGAATTTTTGATGTATCTTATAATTGAAAAGATAAATTGTTTGTGATTTGAGGTAAGTTTTTTAAAATTTTAATATGCTCTTGATGTTTAAAATCCTGATAGTATCTATAAATAAATAGATAAATTTGATTGTCATTTATTTGTAGTAAGTTTTCTAGAATTTTAGTATGTTCTTGAAGTTTACAATAAATAAATTACAATGTATTCCTGATAGACAATTGCTAGCTGAGAAGTTTTTTTTTGTGTGTGTGAAATATTGATAGTATGGTCCATTGAAGAGATAACTTTGCTTGTGTTTTGAGGTAAGTTTTCTTAGATTTTAGTATATTTTTTTTGTATTTACAAGAATAAATTATCTTGTATTTTGATAACCAGTTGCTAATTGAAAAGTTTTCTTTTATGATTTTAGTATGTTCTGAAAGTTGAAAATAATAAGTTATCATGTATTCTTGATAGATAATTGCTAATTGAGAATTTTTTTTGTTATGACTTTTGTTTATAATGGCATAAATAATTAGTAGTTTAATATTGACCTATTTACATTTTTTATCAGATCGTTTGAATCATTACATTCCATCATGAGAAATTGGTTAGTCGTTCTAATTTTATATGAATTCTCTTCTAAAAATTAATTATATGTAATTGTTTCAATTGTGAATAAATAATGAGACATGGTATATCATTCTTATTTTGAGTAATAGGCTCTAATGATTGTCTCTTTTTCTATGACACATTATATCATTTAAATGATATAAAATCTAATCTATCGCCGATTGCTGATTTTTAACAAATTTTCGGTTAATTTTATCCTTCAATAAAAGTTTGTACAATCACAAAATAGTCATGTACTTTTTTTCTAAAATATTTATTATTTAATTATTATCTTTAGATTTAAGACTTAAAAATTAATTAAAATTCTTATTTGATATAAGTAAGAAATCATAATTTCAATACACCTAAATTATTAAGAATTTTACCTTATGTAATAGATTTCTATAATTGCACTGAGAAAAAAAAGGAAAAAAGAAGAATAAATATGTTAATAGAAGTCAAACCGTCATAGTAAAATATAATAATAGGACAACAAGTAGCCTTGGTGTAGCTTAAATTGGCTCGGATTTTTTAAAAAAAATGAAAAAGAATTGTGGCTAAAAAGAGTAAAATAATAAGACAAGTACTCTTAATTAGTGTAGGAATAGTCATAGGAGTTTAAAAAAAATAAAAAGAAAATAATTAATATTGGCATAGGGTTAAATTTTTTGATTGGTTGATTTATCTATAAACCTTTTTTTTTCAAGAGTTTAGACCTAAAGATAAAGAGAACAATACTAAAATCAGTTGTTTTGCATGCTTTCTACTTTATTTAAAATAATTGAATAATTAATACTCTTATCTTTTTTTATTTCATGGTGGGTTATTTTACAATTTTTCATTACATCATAAATGGTATGTTTTTGTACTCCATCTACATTTATCTATCTTCTTGTATTCATTTATCATCTTTTCATCCTTTCGTTATTTCTTTTAGTTAACTGCTTTAAAGATTATATATGAATTATACAAAATCAATAATTGATTTGTATGAAGCATGATCTTTAATTTTATACAAAGAACAATGACATATTTAATATAAAATATTTATTTACATCATTTGACTATACATAAATTTATTTTAGCATCATTGCTATATTTAATTATTTAATGTTTTTATACATAATTTTATTTGTTGATGCAAGTTACACGTGCAAAGCACGTAAATTAAACTAGTATATATATATATATATATACAAATTTGTGTCAAACTTCTGATTTAAATGAATACACAAAATGCACATGCAACGCATGTAACCTAAATTAATATAATTTAAAATTTTGAACATTCTTTTTTGATAAAAAATATAGTACCTATATTTAGATTCCTCATCAAAGCATAAATAAAGGAAAATAAAGCATTTCTGCAATGAGACTAAACTGCTTCCCCATTAATGGAAATGTACAACAAACATCAGTTTATTGATTAGACAGATACCCCCTTTGCTTCAATTGAGTTGCTTAATATATCTGTTCGACAATACTTTGCCTTTGCTTCAATTGAGTTGCTTAATATACCTGTTCGAGAATACTTGTTTGTTAAAAAAGGAATAGCAACTATGTTTATTAGATATAACCCATCTGAAATTTGACGGGGAATATGAATTGAACTTCAAGACAATTTGCAATGACTTATTTTAAAAATTTTAAAATATTTTTATAATATTAAAATATGATAAAAAATATTTATAAATACATTTAAATTAAAGTAATAATAATAAATCAGAAATTATAAATTAAAATTTCAAATTTATGACTTATTCTCATAAGTTATAATAAATCATATTTCTTGTTAAAACCCTGAATTTCTTATCGGATATCATTATAATAAACTCACAATCCAAGTGTCTGATCCAACCTTCTTTTCAACGTAACACCCAATATAATTATTAGCAGAGCAAAGTTATCAAAACACTCTTAAATTTGTTTATTGTTATGAAATATAAAAGCAAGAACAAGAAAAATAAATAGAGAGAAGAGGAGGAGCTTCTTTATTTCTCTTAAAGGAGGAGAGATCATAAGATTGATCCTTGAAGATGATTTATAATGAAGGAAGTCCTTTTATTTACAGGAGAAATTTACTCCTAGTTTTTGACTAAAACACAGATATTTCAAATCCCGATAGATATCAACTAGATCTTGATAGATCTTATCTATATAGACACTCACTATAATGTAAATACGTTTATAACACTCCTCCTTGAATATCTAATTAATAGATAATGTGCTTTATTAAAACCTTACTAGAAATAATTCAGGGCAAAAAAAAATATAGTGAAGAAAAAAGAGTACACATCTCTAATAATACTATAGTGAAGAAAAAAGAGTACACATCTCTAATAATACGCATTTCGGCTGCCTCATTAAAAACTTTACAAAGAAAACCTAGTGGGACAAAACCTCATAAGGGAAAAGGAGTGTAGCGCGTATGAACTCCCTTTAATGAGAACATCCTTGAACCTTTACATCTCAATCTTGTGCACCATCTTCTTGAAAGTTGCAATTGGAGGAGACTTAGTGAATAAATCAGCTACATTATCATTTGAACGAATCTGTTGCACGTTAATATCATCATTCTTTTGCAACTCATGTATGTAACGAATCTGTTGCACGTTAATATCACCATTCTTTTGCAGCTCATGTATGTAGAAAAGCTTTGACGAAGTGTGCTTCGTTCTATCTCCTTTTATGAATCCTTCATTAAGATGTGTTATGCATGCTACATTATCTCTATATAAAATTGTGGGTACATTATCACATTTCAAATCACATTTTTCTCGAATGAGATGTATCATGGACCTCAATCATACACATTCTCGGCTTGCTTCATGAATAGCTATTATCTCAGCATGGTTTGATGAAATGAGTATGATAGTCTGCTTTATGTATCTCCAAGATATGATAGTACTACCACATATGAACACATAGCCTGTTTGAGACCGAACTTTAAGTGGGTCAGATAAGTACCCAACATCAGCATGATCAATAAGATCGAGACTGCAATCTTTAGAATAATATAAGCCTATATCGGTAGTCTCTTTAGGTACCGTATATGTGTTTGATCTCATTTCAATGTCTCCTAGTAAGAGCAGAACTATACCTTGCTAACAAATTAACCAAAAAGGCTATAGACCTCGTAGTATTTGCAAGATACATAAGTGCACCAATTACACTAAAATATGATACTTTCTAACCAATCCAAATTGGTATATTTCTGATTTCAGCAAATAATCTATTTCTTTTAAAAACTCTCCAAGAGTTCCAATAATTTTCAAGTTATAGGCTTATACAATATAAGGATTATAAATAAGTTTCCCAGAAACTTTTATATGCTTCAAACATTTTGAATCCTTATAAGTTTTCATAAAAATTTTGTCAAGTGACAAAATTCAGCATTTCACATGTGACATCTTCAAATATTTGGATTGCAAATCAAATAAAGTTTTACCCTTACCAAAATGCATCCTTTCATGTCACTTTATAAATATTTCTACGTCAACATGCTTAAATAAACGTAGAATTCAGATCCTCATAATCTTTCATAATATCGCGCCAATATTGTATCAAAGATGGTGATGATATATCATTTTGTATCGGTTCAAAATGCAACATAACATTTTGAGATCTCATCACTTCATTATATGTAGGTACCTGAACCTCTCATAAGGTTTCATAAGGTTTCATGAAGTGTTATGTCGTAGGCTCCTCAAGAGCACATTGCCTTCTTATTATGATTATTTGCTCCTTATCCTTTTCAAGGATTATTTTATTTGAAACCGATTGATCTACCACGCTTCATGCATGCATAGACTTTGTCCTCTTTAGACATAAAATAGGAGCACTTGTATCTTAAATATGAGATGCTTTCGACATTTGACTTGAATTATCTTTTGAATGAGGATCTGATGATAATTTCTAACATATTTCATAGGTGCTTATAACCTTCCCCTTATGTTAGGAAAACTAACATACATCCCCCATCTTCTTTGAGGAATCCATATTTGTGCATCATGGTATACCACACATCAAAACTATTAAATAGAATAGTTGGTTTCTGACCTTGAACCAATTGAGAGGGAAGAAATAATCACAATTTATTGGTGTAATGCATACTAGTGCTATTGTATGCAACATATCTTATTTCAGACCAACACATAAAGCTTTGTTCTCATTAGTAATGATTTCGCTGTTTATCGAAGACATTCAATGCCAAACCATCATCATCAAGATGAATTGTCTTGATTACACAGTCTGAAAGTTATGCTCTTAACTCAATTTTATTGAGCAAGCAACTTTATGAATGTCAAACAACAGGTTGACAATAAACGTACATGTGATTATCTTATTGATTCATCTTTTCAAACATATCACATAATAACTGAACGGACCCTTATTCGCCTTTTATACTTTTTAGATTTTAAGGGATTTAATCTCAATATTAGTTGGTCCAACCAACTTATCATGAAAATAAGTGACATAAACAATTCTTGAAGAATCTTTTAGTTCTTCAATACATGTCTAATACTCAATATGCACATCTTCGAGATGTCACAATCATTTATATTAACTTATGAACTCATTTATAGTAGTAAACATAAGTTTACATGACATGTATTTTTTTTCAGTAAATTTCAGATTTACTATGACATGAATAGATTTCTGATTTGCTACTTCAGAAGTAGATTTTAAAATAACTCTTCTCAGTTATTCTGCCTCTTTCGGAGGTGAGTTGTGATGTCATCACAATCAAGTGCACGTTTGCATTAATAAGCTTCTCATTTTCCAGGAATGAAATATAATCATGCCTTAAGCATATCAAATTCTGATAGCTTATAACCTCTTTCATGATATTGCTACTTTAGGAACATATTGAGGCATACATATCTTTCAAAGTATATCATATATTGCTACCACATTCACTTCAAGAATGGAGCAAATTGTCATATTTCAAACCTACCATATATTGTTGCCACATTCATTTCATGGAATAGAGCATATTCAATGGGTCATATTTCATCACTTTTAATCAAATATCCATTATTCTGCCTTAGCCATCATAATATCATCAATATAGTTCATTGAAATTCAAACTCAACGTCTTATTCATATAAAGGCGTCTTACACATAAATCGATGGGACTTGAACCCAACATCTTATATCATGGTGCAACAGGACTTTAACCCAATGTCTTACTCTTTTGTGAGTGCGGTGAAACTTAAATTCATTATCATATTTTTTAACAACATTGTTCTTTATGAACAAATTTAAAAGTATAAGTGGTTCCAAACCAATAATTTTTTCTCAAATCCAACAGTAATTATATCATTAGTAGCAAAAGACAAATAACAAAAGGAAATACTAACCTTGAAATTACCTTTAGATTTATAATCTCATCTTGTTTGGCAGAGTCTCGTGCTTATAACGTGTTATAAAATATAAAAGCAAGAACAAGAAAAATAAATAGAGAGAAGAGGAGGAACTTCTTTATTTCTTTTGAGGGATGAGAGATCATAAGATTGATCCTTGAGGATGATTTACAATGAAGGAAGTCCTTCTATTTATAGGAGAAATTTACTCCTAGTTTTTGACTAAAAGATAGATACTTAAAATCCCGATAGATATCAACTAGATCTTGATAGATCTTATCTATATAGATATTCACTATACTGTAAATACATTTATAACATTTATCAATTTTTTTTAGAATTTTAATTTTATGAGTGATTATTTATTCTGTAATTATTTTTCTTCGAGTGAACTAAATATCACCTTAAAATTGTATTTTCAATATCATAACACAGTATGCATTACACATGAGCATGTTATTGTCATATTAGCGCCACATCATAAACATGTAATAATTATTTTTTAAAAAAAGTAGCTCCACTAATATATATATATATATATATATATATATATATATATATATATATATATATATATATTTATCTAATAAGAGGGAATGAGGCAGAGAAGCAAGCAGGTTTCCATCAACATACATGTTTCTCCTGCCTGCTTCCTCCGTGATTTTATTATATCATCTCAGATTAATTATTATAACTTTATTTATGTATTAGAAAATTAATAATATTTAATAAAAAAGTAAAATAGATATTTATGACATGTCTGCTTCAGCTGTTTTACCCAAGTATATTTTGTATATTAATTTTGTTATATCACTTCTAATTAGACATGTCTGCTTCGCTGTTTCAATTGCGATTTTACTATGTCACTCCTAACTAAATTATTAGGACTATTTAAATTTTTTTGCAAGTTTTGTTATAGTAATTTTGCTATATCACTTCTAATCAGTTGTTGTGAGTCATTAAGACATGTAACGAGGAGAAGGCAGGTCTTCATCAATATGCCTGCTTCATAAGTTGCTTCCTCCATCTTTTTATTATGTTATTTTTAATTAATTATTATAACATTATTTATGTATTATAAAATTAATAATATTTAATAAAAAATAAAATAGATATTTATGACATGCTTGTTTAGTAGCTTCATCCAAATATTTTTTATAGTAATTTTGTTATATCTCTTCTAATTAGACATGTCTTCTTTGTTGTTTCACTCATGATTTTACTAGGTCACTCCTAATTAATTATTATCACCATTTAAATTTTTTCACAAGTATTTTTTATAGTAATTTTGATATATCACTTCTAATTAGTTATTGTGAGTCATTAAGACATGTTTGTTTTACTGCTTCAATCGTAACTTTATTATATAACCTATAATTAATTATTATGATCATCTAAGCATTTGAAATTTACATAAAAAGTATGGGGAAATTATCGTGATTAGCCACTATTAGGCTTTTATTACCACTTAAAGCCTAATTTTGCCATAATTACATTATATAGCCAGAAATATGAATTTATTTTGAGTTAATTACAGTTCCAGATACAAGTAAGTTTTTAAACCATTAAAGCAACGAAACTTTTTCACTTTACTCAAACTCTCCTTTTACCCCCCTAAGCACTCTCTCTTTACCCCTAAATTCTCAATTTTACAAGTGATTCTTCTTCAATACACATCTCTCTTACGGTAACAATCAATAAATCCTCATAATCTATCAACTGACATTCATATTTTAGGTTAGTTTTAACCTAATTGTGTGTGTATTTGATTAATTTATAATTTAAATAGTTAGTTTTTTTGCAGATCCTTCATTTTGATTTAGCAATGGTGGATAATACTCCTACGAAGATGGTTACTAGAAGTATACCATGTAGTGACCCTGATGTACATACGGTTTCAACATTTGACTTAGGAATTTCTCAAATCGAAGAAGAAGATGCATTGCGTTCGGAAGAAGTTAGAGGTATTGGGTATAAAAGAAAAGTTACAGATGATGTTCCGAGTTTGGACAATGATGATGATGAGTTGGTGAAAGAGGTATTTTGTTTTTCAAATTTTTACTTTGTTTCTCAATCATTTACTTTGTACTGAATGATTGTTATTTGTAGTGTATGCATGTATTTTGTATGTGAATTTATCCCATTAATGTGTACGGAATTATGGTTATTTGTTGTGTGAATATTTGATATTGTATGCATGTATTTATGTATGTGTATTTGTCCCATTAATGTGTATTGAATGATGGTTATCTATTGTATACATATTTGGTACTGTGTGCATATATTTATGTATGTATAGTTGTCCCATTAATGTGTACTGAATGATGGTTATCTGTTGTATGCATATTTGGTACTATATGCATGTATTTGTGTATGTGTATTTATCCCATTAATATGTACTAAATGATGGTTATCTGTTGTATGCATTTTTGGTACTATATGCATGTATTTATGTATGTGTATTTGTCCCATTAATATGTACTGAATGATGGTTATCTCTTCTGTATGCATATTTGGTATTGTATGCATGTATTTATGCATGTGTATTTGTCCCATTAATGTGTACTTAATGATGATTATCTCTTCTGTATGCATATTTCTTATATTCATATGCTACTGTATTTGTATTTATACTCATTGTATGATATTCATATACTACTGTATGTTTATATATGCAGAATGTGTGATATTATGTTAAGGAACTTCCTTCAAAATCACCTCATATGTGTTGTTATTCCAACAATAACATAATAGCAGATTTGGAGGAAAAACTTTCTGTTAAGCAGTTTCAAATGTTTAGCAAGACTTGTTTAGGGGTGTATAAGCAAATGCATAATTGTTCTATTCAAGCACAACCAATTATGTGCTTTATGTCTTTAGAGTTGGATATAGTTCAAAAGATGCTCTGGTGATATATATAAATGGATCGACACTTCGATTTACGCTTAAGAGATTTGCAATCATAACAGGATTAAATTGTGTTGCTAATGAAGATGATTTTGTGATTGAAAATAAAGAGACTAACCGGATTGCTTTTTGGTATTTTGGAGGTCAAAAAATCATAAAAAATCAGCTTTGGTTAATGTTTTGAAAATCGAGAATAGGGTGAGGGTAATGATGATAATGATGTTGTCAATATTGCTATATTGTATTTCATTAATACCTTCATTTTTTCTGGTGAGAAGCATTCTATATCTATCCCTAAGATTCACTTTTATTTGATTGAGAATGGTAAATACAAGTATTGCCCATGGGGTAAAAAAGTTTTTAAGAACTTAGTGAAAGTCTATTTCTAAAAAAATGGATGCGCAGAAACAGTACTATAGAATTCATGATATGCCATTTGCAATGCAAGTTTGGCTTTATGAGTGTTGCTCTGCTGTTGATCCAAAAATTATTGTCAAACATGCTAGTAGAATTCCCAGATTACTCAATTGGGAGACCACTGATAGACATCCTCATTTTGAGGCTTTCATTGAAGGCATGTTAGCTGATGTTGACAATCTGATAACTATGACAATATTCTTACATTATTACATTTAGAATTGAGTTATTTACATGTATTCAAAGTAGTACACTAATGTATCTATTATTTTCAGGTTGTATACAAAAATATAACAGCTACTTCTAGAGAAATGACAATTTTATAATTGCCTTCTGTAGATGCAGTAAAAGATACAACCTCAGATGATGTTTCTTCTGATGATGATTTTCAAGATGCTCCACCAGCTACTGAAAAAACCAAACCAAAGAAAAAAATTGATATTGCATCTTCTCCACCACATAAGAAACAGAAACAAGTTAAGTCAGTACATTCATCTTCAAACATTCCTAGCAGATCATCCTCGAGGAATACAGCAAGCCCTCCTATTTTTGTTTCAAAAGTATAGAACAGATCGTTGTCTCCTGTTGCAAAACATCAGACAAAGAAAGTTGTGACTCAAAAGACTGTTCCTCGAAGGACTCTTCCTAAGCAGCCGCCTATCCTACAGAAAAGAAAATTTATTGTCAAGCCTCCAGTTAAACCCAAACCATCCAATGTTCCTACTAATGTACGCTCCAGCAGCAAATCTGATGAAGAATCCATTTTGGCTAAACAATTTGTCATTTTTCAGGAATCGGTAAATACAATTTTAATTTTCTTGAAATCTTTTGTATTTTTTTTACAAGTTTCTTCTTAATTTTTTTGTAAAAAAGTGAAGGCTGAGATTAGTGATCTGAGCAAGTTTATAACTGGCAACTTCAAGACTGTTATAGAAGCTATCAAATCAATCAAGATTGTTGAAAAAGTTGTTATAATAATATTTACTTTCATTATTCTATATATGTAGATATAGTGCATACACTATAGTATAACAAATTTCATTTATAGGGTCCTAATGTTGAAGCTGAGGCTGATATACCTACTGTTCCTCAATCGTCACCCCAAGATATTAATGTTGCTCATTTCAGTGTTCCAAATCAGCCTGATACATCTACGGTTTAGCTACAACGGGTATCAAATTATAAATTTAATAATTGTATATATAAGCAATATATTAATATTTTCAAGTACGTTTGCATTTATGTTTTCTTACAATATAGAAGTATATGAAGAATATATTAGTCCATTATATTCATCCATCTTTTGCAGGGTCACAATGTTGAAGATGTGGAAGATATACCTGTTATTTCTCAACTGTCATCTCAACATATTGGCACTGGCCATTCTAGTACTCCAAAGCAGAGTGATACTTGTAGCGTTGAGCTTCAACAGGTAGTAATGTATAACTGTGTTTTAAATTATATAATTGTATACGTATGATATGTATTGATATTTATGTATTTACATATCTAAGGAAATGTGTGATGCATATATTAGTCCATCATATTTTGTTGTTGAGTCGGATGATGACATTCAATTTAATGAGGTGCCAAAGAAAAAAGAGGTACATTCATATTTGTGCATAACTTTTATACACAAACTGTATTTGTATTTTTATTTGACACGGTGTATTCTGTATATTTGGATACTTGAAGAAAATTCAGGTCAAATGCATACAAGTGATGAACAAGTGATTAAGGATGATGGTGTTTCTACATTGGGGTCGAAGACTGAATCACAGTATGAGATCCCTGATGAGCTTCTTCCAAACTTAAACTTGGTGAAAAGTATCATCATACATCCAACTAGATGTATAAATGATACAACACCTGTACCAAAATAAAGCAATAGAAAACTTAAGTCGCTGAAACTTCTCTCATTTTACAACAAAGCTTGGATTATCATATGGTACTCTATTATATTTGTCCAATTGTATTTGTATTCATTATTTATCACACTATAAATACATCTTATATTTATGCATGCAACTTTCAGGTACTTCTACAAGTGCATCATGTGATTCAGCCATATTGAATAAAGAGCATCCATTTACACCTTTTATCAGTTATCCATATGATCCGTCTATTGAGAACAAGTATTTGAAATGGATTAAGGAAGGCCTCCTTACTAAACATGAGAGAAAGTATGTTACTTTTACTATATTTCAACTGATTAGATTTTTATCATATTGAATCTGTTTTCACAATAATTATGGCAGGAAGGACAATGAAGATCATTTTAGGAAGCATAAATCAGACATTCCAATTTTATTGGAGTTTGATGTAGATGTTGTCAGTGATAAAAATTGGTTCTACACACTATCTTTTCCAGGCCAATTATTGAATGATATGGTACATAGTACATTGACTTTATTTTATTATGTGTTCGATTTTATGTATGAGACATAATTTAATGTTTGCAGCACATTAATGTCATATTATATTACTTGAGTAAGTAAGGAAAGTACAGTCCTCCAAGCAACTTACTTACACAACTGTTGATTGTGTATTCAAGATTAAAGTAGCATAATTATGGAAGAAGTATGTGGACCTACAAAGTTGTGCATTTTCTGTGCGTGAAGAATATGTTGTATGTGAATACATGAATGGATATAGGTTGATGGCTGGTATCCCATAGAATACAGTGGATCATGTTCTAATTCCTTTGCATATGAAAGAACGACCCCACTAGGTACTTGTTGTAGTATCATTCTTAGATCGGTATTTATATATTTATGACTCGTACAACTTTGCAATCCATGATGTGTATGTCAAAATAGAGGTGCAAAAGTTTACAGAGGTTATACCTGCTTCTCTTTTGAACATTGACTTCTATAAGAAGAACATATACATTAATTGGCAGTGTCACCCTAAGTACAAAAATAGAGATGAATCTGATCCATTTGAGATGATTTTTGTCAATGACATACCTCAACAAAGATCTGGCAGCATGTACGTATATAATACATCAATATTTTACTTGTAGTACTTATGCTGATAAATATAGTAACATACTTTTGTATTTATGTTTTTAGGGATTATGGTATTTATGTTGATGCTTATGCGGAGTTTCTCACTGGTGGTCAAGGTGTCCCAAATCAAGAATTTGATATTGCGTTACTCCGCACCCGATAGGTGCTTTGCTTTGGAATTATGGTAAAAAAAGTGATGCTACGAGTGACGATGAAACACCTGCAAAGATGCATAGACTCATCACTGATTGGGACAATATCAAGGATATTACTATATTGTAATGCTAGTTTATGTTGTACAAAGTTTCTGGGATTCTGTAGTTTTGCATAAACACAGCAACAATGTATGTGTTTTATGTGATACTGGTTTTCTTTTATTTGAACCGTACTTTATGTTTATGTTTTGAATACACTTTATCTTTTGTGGTTTTGCATGAACAAATCAGTGAATGTGGTTTATGTGATAGCAATTTCATTGTGTTTGAACCGTAGTGTATGTGGTTCTGTTTCGATATATTACATTTTATTCGCATTATCTTTTCTCTCGATCTGTCGTGTGTATTAAATAGTCTCAATGTAAAGGTATTGATATGTGTTTCATACATGATTTACAATCTCAATTGACATGTATTCTATCTCAACCTAATAGGATCACATTTTTTGTGTACAAGTATTTAACAAATGAAAAATCATATGTATTTGATAGTGTCATTCTACTGCAAATAAATTTGCCAATTCATTTATGTGTATTGCTGATTACCTAATATATGAAAAAATATAGAATATCAAATACAAAGATCAAAAGCAATCACTACATTCATGAATACAATAGTTGTATTCAATAAATTCATTATGATCATTAAATTTGTTTAAACAAGAATATAGTAAAGAAGACTTAGATTTATTCAAACTAAAGCAGATTTTTAATGCTGCAACAACTAAAACAGTTATTAAATTGTGTCTCAAATTGATTGTATGGAAGAAATTTAACTAGCTATTTATTACAGCAACCTTTAGCTAATCCCAACTTTAATGTATCTCCTCATGTGGTGCATTACCACATAAACGCCTGTTATGACCACGGAATTCACATGTGTTGCAAATTTGTTTCTTCTTTTTATACAGCTCGGTGAGTGACTTTTCCTATTTTTTCTTTGGTTTCTAGCAGGCCTTTTAAACTTTGGAGGTTGTACCACTTCTTTTGTAACTTCTTCTGGTATCTGTCAGCCAATCACATCCGAAAAAGGATACACAGGAATCTCATACATTTTCAACACAGTTTCTGGCTTGTAATATTCTGAGCAATATGGATCGGATTTGAATTTCTTCTTGTTTAAAACAGTCAAAGCATGTGGGCATGGTATTTCATCATATTGAAACTGTCCACAACTGCATTTTTTATTTTCAAGGCAGATAATAAAGATTTTTCCTTTGTCATTTACTGCACATAGGTAGTTTGTTGACGGTGTTACCTGCAATGAATACATAAATACAGATCAAATCTAAATCTGAAATACTATAGATTAAATGCATATGTATCCTTACATACCATCATACATGCTGATAGGGTATCACTCATTGTAAAAATCTCTTGAAATTTTATGCCAAGTGTTATGTATGTGAAGGAAACATTTTGCCTATTAGTGCAATTCCATGGCCCAAACATCTTTCTCACTTCTTCAAGAAAATTATAAATTTGCTTCTGTCTTGCTATTATCAGTGCTGGATTAATAGACTCTGCAATATTTAATGTTATTCTCCATCCTCTGTGAACAGGTGCGTACACCCTTGACCACTTGTCATATCCTGCCAACTCCAAATATTTCTTAACTCCCACATCTATATTTTGAACTATTTCCATCAAGCTATTAAAATTAGACTGTCTGTATGCTTTAGCCATGGTATAGTACACCTCGCTTAACTGGTCATGTGACTTCTTGTATCTTTTGTGTACATTTTTTCATAAGTGTCATTTGCATGCATAATGTGTTACATCAGAGTACACTTTGGAAACAACTTTTATGATACTCTCATTTCTATCAGAAACAATGCACATTTTTGTCCTCTGACCATAAGCTTTCTTAAATTGCTCAAAAAATTAAGTCCATGAAGCATCATTTTCTGAATCAACCACTCCGTATGCTAATGGTAATATGTTACCTATATAAAAATATAAATACAAATACATGACAGATGTCAAAATATAAATATAGAAACAATGCACATTTTTGTCCTCTGACCATAAGCTTCCTTAAATTGCTCCAAAAATTAAGTCCATGAAGCATCATTTTCTAAATCAACCACTTCGTATGCTAATGGTAATATGTTACCTGTATAAAAATATAAATAAAAATGCATGATAGATGTCAAAATAATCTCTAAGTTTTTATTTAAATAATGAGTATACTTACCTGCACCATCTAAATTACTAGCACAGACAAATGTCCCTATGTATGTTGATTTAAGTTGGCTTCCATCAACTACAACGATTGATCTACAATGCTCAAATCCCTTGATAAAAGCATAAAGAGATATAAACAAATACAGAAATTGATTTTCAGGCATTTTCTTCATTCAAATATGTGATCCAGGGTAAGTTTTTTCCATAATGTATAAGTATGCAGGTAACTTCTGGTAAGATCGAGCCGGTTTTCCCAATATAGAATCTACTGCCTTTCCTTAGCACACCTAGCCACCATGTATGTCACATCCAGTCCAATGTCTTTCTTTATATAATCTCTAATATCAGTTGGTGTATATTTTCTCTTTAAATTGGCTATTTTTGATTTAATAATCTCTTCTATCAATTTGCTAGTAGCATGAGAGTGTTTGTAGATCTTGTCTTTCAGTGAAATATATGTTTGCTTACAAAAGACCGAACTACAAACAGTTTAGAATTATTCATGCTTGACGACTTGAAAAACCACTTGCATTCTCTAGATTTACATTTAAGCCAATAGTTGCATATATAGTGAATGCACAAGCCATTACAAAATTGTATACATTATGATAGTAATAACATTCAGTGAAATCAAATGTATAAAAAATAAACATACTTGCTGGAATTATACCTAAGTACTTTGGTAGCAAATCGGTGATCAACCGAATAGTTATGCATTACAGCCTGAAGTGTAGCCTTGTGTTTGTATACCTGGTCAACAACTACTTCTTTTTTATTAGTATCAAAAAGGAAATTTTGCACCATCATTAGCTTGTCATAGTCTGTCATCATCATTTGAAGTGTATCAATTGAAGTTGTTGTATCAAGTTCATAATTATTTGCAAACACAACTTCATTTCCAATAAGATTTTCTACTGATACATCCTTGTTGATCCCATTATCTAGAAAATTAACACAGAGGATACTTGGCAAACACGTTGTTTAATTTAAAATACACCTTGACTCCCATGTCGTTGTGTATCTCCATTAGTTTATTGGCACCCTCAATACTGTATTTAATCTTCATAATTTTTACTTTCAAGTCTATCATCAACTGGCTACCAATTAACTCAACCAAGTCTCTGTGAGAGGTATATTCATTTAAGACTATTCCTTCAGTCTCGTAATCATTGTATTTATTGTCTTCAGTCCACTTTCCTGAATGCCAAATCATGATCATTATGCTTGCCATTTTATTTCTGTCAGCGTTGATGCAACTGTTAAAAGTTAGAAATACAGTAGCACAAAGTGAATACAGTAGTATATTTAATTCGATAATTCAGACATTGATAACAATTCATAATTGAATAAAGTCATTGACATTAAAGTATCAATCAATTGAAAACTCTGCAAGCAGTACAAAAAATTATACACAAAACTATAATTCACTGAATCATATCATTTAATCTAGTGTATTTGTTTCAAAGTCGAGGAATGAATTAAGAACTACATTACGACATACAATATTTGTTTCCAAGGATCAATCAAAATTTTTGATATTTTGATGATTTTGAATTATTCTGTATTTGTTTCAAGCTCGTATAACAATGAATAAAACTACATTACAACATTTTGTATTTGCTTCGAAGGAGGATCAACCAAAATTTTAAAGATTTTGATGATTTTGAACTCTTTAGTATTTGTTTCAAACTCGAAGTACAGAACAGTGAAAAAACAACATTACAACATACAATACTTGTTCTGAAGAAGAAGGATGAATTAAAATTTTAGAAATTTTGATGATTTTGAATTTCTCAGTATTTATTTCAAACTTGAAGTACATAACAGTAAAAAAACTACATTACGACATACAATATTTGTTCCAAAGAAGAAGGATATTTTGGAAATTTTGAATTTCTCATTATTTATTTAAAACTCAAAGTACAGAACTATGAAAAAACTACATTATGACATACAAAATTTATTTTGAAGAAGAAAGATCAATCAAAATTTTGGGGATTTTGATGACTTTGAATTCTTCAGTATTTGTTTTAAATTTGGAAAACAGAGAAAAAAATACATTATGACATACCTGTATACGTTTAGAAGAAGAAGGATCAATCAATTTTTTGAAAATTTTGCGTTTTATTTATGAATTTAGCTCTATTTGTTGATAAAAATGGAGAATACAATTTTTACCTTTGAGAGAATAGTGTTTAATTAGGCAAGATAAACTCAGTTCAACGGAAAATGCGTGATTGAGATTTTTTTTCTTTTTAAAAATATTGTTCATTTTTTGCACGACTAAATAAGGACTGTATTCATATTTTATATGAATACATACTATCTGTAAAACTAAATACAACGGGCGTAAATTGAATACAGCGGCTATAAATGGTAATTATGTAAAATATGGCTATGGAAGGTGGGTTTTATAGCAAAATGTTGCTATTTTATAAAGATCTCCAAAAAGTATTAAAAATTACAATAGTTAAAAACTTAAAATATTTAAAAAAAATAATTCGTTATATATTTTTAAAAAATATGTGAAAAAATACTATAAATCACAATAATTAAAATAAAATTAAAAAAAAATATTTATTGGACCCGTGCCTTGCACAGGCTATTAATAGCTAATATATATATATATATACATATATATATATATATATATATATATATATATATATATATACATACACATGGAACTAATACGAGGCTTTGGGCTACAGGTGACAAAAAAGTTTTAAAATGAGGTGTAGGTGATACAAGTCTTAATAATTGAGTGGAGGTGACAATTACTTAATTATGGATTAAGAAAGTTTGAAAAATTTCAAAATAACCCACAAGTTTTTAAATTTACACTTTGATCCAAATGTTAGTTAATATAATGGGAAACGAAAGGAAAAAAGGCACATTTTTCTCTCTCATCGTACGTTGTTATTTTCTCTTTCTTCGCAATATTTGTTGTTCATTGTTGTTGCTGCTTTATTCATCATATTTTGATTCATTATCATCATCTTATACTTTATTATCATCTTCATATTCTTCTTATTGACCATTGTTGTTGTTGTTACCGTAACTGTTGTTGTTTAACCAATTTCTTATGTCAATTTTGTGTCGTACATTAATTTCAACTTTGGCATTTACTTGAGAGGAGACTTTGGTAAGTCAAATTATGCTTTTTAGTTGAATTTGTCATATGGGTAACTGGTAGTGTGTTATTTTTTCAACAATAGGTAGCACGCGAACATGAATGCAACATAAGAGCAATCTGTTTAAACAGATCCATCATCTGTGGCACCAAATAAATGTTCTGTTATAATAGTAGACTCATGTTCCCCGTAATATGAATCGAATAGATGGGTATTCTCTTGCAACAGATTAATAATCTGATGCACCAGATTAGTAATCTATTTAACAGATAAATAATCCGTTACTCCAGATTACCAATCTATTTCAACAGATAAATAATCTATTACACGAGAATATATATCTATTGCAAAAGAATATTTACCTGTTGCAACAGATAACAGATGAATAATCTATTTCGAACAACAAAATGCAGCTCACGTCACAAACCCAACAGATAACTCAACTCATATGTTGATATCTTCCTATTGATACTGGATTCAAATTATTCTTTAATTGAAGACATGTCATTCATTGAGAAGAAAATAGACAACATGAAAATTAAATAAGAATTAAAACGTCAAATGCATCAAACATAAATTTTTTATTAAACAAAAAAATAAAAATACATAGGTATAAGAAAAAAAAAGCTTAATTATTATTATCATCATTATTATTTATATGGTCAGCCGGCCAATCTTCAACCGGTAGCAGCAGCGCCCTCCTCAGCCTGCGGATCTCCCACAACATCCTTACTCTGACGGCAGCCAAATCCCACTACAGGTCATGAACCTCCTTCTGCAGTTTCCGTATGGCGTCTCGTGAAATAGCAACATCCCACACTGGATCAGCCATATCTAAAATAAGTTGACAAAACATACCCGTAAAAACAAAAAAAAAAGTAAAGAAAAGATAGAATTCGAATGTAATACAACGTATATTTATACAAAAATCAAGAAAAAAACTTACCAGAGATGGAAAAAAGCTATGAAATCCTTGAAAAGAAAGTAGTTGAAGGTGTAACAAGAGCAAGGAATAAATAGAGTGTAGTAGAATGAACAATTAAGTAAGGAGAGACCTATTTATAGAGGATTGAACTTGATTATGTTAGGTAAAAAGTTGCAACTGTTCACTTCCATTTATTAATGACATTTTTGCTTACTGTGAAAAGTTATGACTCAATTAAATTAAGCAATATTGTGACAAGTCATGACTTTTCAGCTTATTATTATTAATAATTAATTCTTTCCAGGAACCATTTTTATATTGAGTTGTGACCATAGATTATATATCTGTTGTATTAGCTAACTCATCTGTGACAATAGATATATCATCCATTGGAACAATAGATAACCTATTGCATCAGAGAATCTATCTGTTGCAACATATAATCTATATATCTTTTTTTAATAAAAAAATTATCATCATATCATTAACCCAAATTTTTTGACTTTTTAATTATATAAATTAATAAAACAGATTTAAAGGTGCAACTGTTCACCTCCATTTATTAATGACATTCTTGATCACTGTAAAAAGTTATGACTTAATTAAATTAAGTAATATTATGATAAGTCATAACTTTTCAGCTTATTATTATTAATAATTAGTTCTTTCCAGGAATCATTTTTATTTTGAGTTGTGTCCACAGATTATATATCTGTTGCATCAGATAACTCATCTGTGACAATCGATATATCATTCATTAGAATAATAGATAACCTGTGGCATCAAATAATCTATCTGTTGCAACATATAATCTATATATCTTTAAAAAAAATTATCATCTTATCATTAATCCAATTTTTCTGACTTTTAATTATATAAATTAATAAAATAGATTTAAAGGCGCAACTGTTCACCTCCATTTACTAATGACATTCTTGATTACTGTAAAAAGTTATGACTTAATTAAATTAAGCAATATTGTGATAAGTCTTGACTTTTCAGCTTTATTATTTTTAAAATAATTAGTTCTTTCCAGGAACCATTTTTACACTGAGTTGGACAATAGATTATATATTTTTTACATCAGATAACTCATCTGTGACAATAGATATATAATCTGTTGCATCAAATAGATAATCGGTTGCAACAGATAATCTATCTGTTGCAACATATAATCTATATATATTTAAAAAAAAATTATCTTCATGACATCCAAATTTTCTAACTTTTTATTATATAAATTAATAAATCAGATTTAAAGGCACAGTTGTTCACCTTCATTTATTAATGACATTCTTGATTACTGTAAAAAGTTATGACTTAATTAAATTAAGCAATATTGTGTTAAGTCATGACTTTTCAGCTTGTTATTATTAATAATTAGTTCTTTCCAGGATTCATTTTTACACTGAGTTGTGACAACAGATTAAATATATGTTGCATCAGATAACTCATCTGTGACAACAGATATATCATCCGTTGCAACAAATAGATAACCTGTTGCATCAGATAATAAATCTGTTGCAACATATAATCTATATATATATTTTTTTAAATATCTTCATGACATCCAAATTTTTTGATTTTTTAATTATATAAATTAATAAAGCAGGTTTAAAAACAAGAATATTTTTGGTGAGTTTTTTACGGTTTAAATTGTGTTTATCATTTATTTTCTTATTGTTTTCTGTGAAAAAAATAACTTAATTAAATCAAGCTGGTGAGTTTTTTATTACTATGACAAGTCATGACTTTTCAGCTTATTAAATTTAAATAACCTTTTTCTCAATTTAACAATCGAATACACCTAGTTTTCAATAACCGTTTCTTTAATAACCATTTTTTTAATTGAGTTATGGCAACAGATTGTCTATCTGTTGCATTAGATAACCCATCTGTTTCAATAGATATACCATCTGTTGCAATAAATCGACCATCTATTTAAGAAGCTTTTTTGATTTCTTCTACTAATTCATCAGTCGTAACAGATGAGGAATTTGATGCATCAGCAGCGTTTTTTGTTTTTGTTTGTTGAATGTGTTTAGACAAAAAGTCACAATCACGACTATTCATTCACTTTTTTCTTAACAATCATATCATCATATAACTTAATTAATCCAATGTTGTGACTTTTTTAAAATTAAATAATCTTTCATTTACGATTATAATATCATTTAGTTCCTTATTATTTATCAATGAATCGTTTTTAGGAGAATTTCTCATCATGACTTTTCACCACCATCTGTTTCCACAAGTACTCAATCCCTACCTCCAACCGTTGACATATTGAGAATAGGGAATAAATAGAATGATAATTAAATATTAAAAAAAAATTAAAAATTCAAAGTCGACCAAACCAAACCAAACATATACATAGAAAAAACATAACCTAATTATTATTACTACTACTATTATTATTATTACTATTATTATTGTCAATCGGACAATTTTCATCCGGAAGCAGCAGGGCCCTCCTTGGCCTTGCTCCGAAGTCGGTCAAATTCCTCTAGAGTTCATCAAACTGCCTTTGAAGTTCCTGCAAGGACTCGATATAAATATTCTTGTACGAATCTGGATCAACCATATTAGTATTATAAGTATAGTGGAATGAACGAGTGGGAGGAGGCCGGAAGGAGGCCGGAAGGACCTATTTATAAAATGATTGAATTGAAAGGGACTTGACTTAGTCAAACAAAAAGCCACGACTGTATATTCCTTAATTAAATAAAACTGGTGACTTTTTGAATATGTAAATTAAAAAAATGGATCTAAATACAATATTTTATCTTTTTATTATATTTTGGAAAGAGACAAATTGGTAATCTGTTGCAAAATATATTCCACCTGACAGATAACTTACAACATATTGACAATCTGTTGCAACAGATGGATATATCAGTTTAGTTTTCCATCAGCTGTGGCGTCTGTTGTAACTTGCTAGTCATCTTTTTATTCAATTTCATCGAAAGCAATAGATTTTTCTAAACACTTCTTGGCTAAACTCAATTTTTGCTCTTGGATTGGTTCTCTTTTTTTCTTTGCATCCTTTAAGCTGGCCTTCAAATTCAATTTTTACTCTTGGATTTCTTCTCTTTTTTTCTATGCATCCAACAATCCAAAAGAGAGCGGGATTTTGATGAAGTAAACTGATGAATCAACAATCCAAAAAAAGGAGAGTAAATTGATGAATCATTTGTCAAAGAAAGTGTTGATGAAGAAATCATGGAATTTTGAAGGTCGAAACAAGGGAATGATCCTTCTAAAAGATGATGTCGCTAAAAAGAGCGGCTCGCACGCTCTTACACACATCGAATATTTGCTGACCGACACAGAAATATTTGTAAAATATATTGAATCTATTCTAGCAGATAATTTATCTGTTGTAATAGGTTGGTCATCTGTTGCATTACGCCGATGTTATTTCTACGAATAATCTAATAATCTAAGTCTAATCTATTGCAACAGTGGAAAGACCCGTTTGATAATTTTCAATAGGTGACCTAAATTTTACAACATATGCCTAAATCTTTTTGATATCTTTCAACAGTTACGCTTGAATATCCATGTGCTCGACAACACCAAACTAGTAGCAAATACACACACCACCATGAAAATTTCAGCAATTAGGCTTGAATATCTATGTGCCCAACAACACCATACTAGTAGCAATAACGGCAACAATGTAGTATCTTCTTGCTCGATTTTGTTTCTCTTCAGAAGCCTTGACTTTATTCAATAAACCCCAGATTGCACGATTTGCTTATGAAGGATATCATTCTTCATACCAATAAAGTAATCACATCCACCTAATTTCTCTAAAAAATAGAACACAATTACAAAATAATTACAAGTCAATAATTAATCAACTAATTAAATAAAAAAAAATATTACCTTTGAAATCTTACAAGTAAAAAACCTACGATCTGGAATTTGTTGAGTCCAAGAAGTCTTTAACAGAGCTTCATGACCGCACTTACAATATCGAAAATCTTTATCACAAAAAACAGTGGAAGATGCGCTCGACATTGTCAAGCTCATTTGAAAAAAATGAAAGAAATAATTTGAAAATTTTGGATAGATAAAAGAAGATGATGATGATGAAGAAGAAGATTTTGGAATTTAGGGTTAAATTTTAGGAGGAAGATGAATATATAAGACAATGGACGAGGAATGACTGTAGGGGGCCAAGTGACGGCAAGTCAGCAAAATGTGCCAGACTGACACATTTAATGCCTATTTTATTTTACGTGTTTAAAATGAACACTGTCTACTTGATGTCTATTTTATTTTAGGTGTTTGAACTGAACACCGCTGATAAGTTCCGCTTTTTTTATTTCAATTCCCTCTAACCTTTTTACACGTAGTGGCAAATTTTAATGTCCAACAAAAGTTAAATGTTTATAATAAAATAGATTCTCCATCTGTTGTAACAGTTATTCTACCTGTTCTGACATATAGTTTATCTGTTGTAATAGGTTGGTCATCTATTGCATTATCTCGATATTTCTATCTAAGTCCATCTGTTGCAATAGTGGAAAGACCTATTTGATAAATTCTAACAGATTACCTACCTGTTGCAACATATGTCCAAATCTGTTTGATTTTTTCAATAGATGTGTCTTCTGTTGCAACAGATACATTATCTGTTGCAATATTTGAATCTAGTATTCCTTTTCAATTAATAAGTACAAATCTAAGGAATAAATAAAATTCATAGACAAAATAAAATAAATTAAAACCTTCAGAAATTCGCTGAAATAAGTCAACGAATAAATGAAATGTAAAAAAATTATTATGGGTACAGATCTCAACAAATACATCAATAATAATTTAAGTATGATGCCAAAGATTACTTTGACAGGATCAAGCTATAAGGATCTACTCAGTATGGACAAGTTGTTCTTCATCTGGTGGTATGGAATTCGGCTTTACTCGTCGTGGATCTTGATTGTCACTTACGTACAGTTTCTGCGTTTTTCGTTCTCCGTATTTCCATAAAAAGAGTAGCATATTATCAATGTTGTTCAGTAGTAACTTCTTCTACATCCTACTGGAAAGCCAGAATTGGTCAATGCTAATCACGGAGATACAACAAAACAGAAAAGAATAACTCATTTGTTCTAACAAATTAAACAGGTCTTCCTCTTGTTTTAAATTATCCCAAATAAATTATATTTTTTTTGCAACAATGAATCAACTGTTGGGATAAATTTTTACATGAGAAAGACCCTGTATGATAATTTCCAATGGATGAACCATCCATTGCAATATGTAAATCATTTGTTGCAGCAGATAGGTCATCTGTTGGTACAAATAAAAGCGGTATGAAGAGCTATTTGATTTGATAAAACAGATGAGACATATATTGCAACAGATACTTTATCTGGTGTAATAAGTTAGTCAACTGTTGCAACATATGTATATATCTGTTTGATAATTTTCAGCAGATGTGTCATCTGTTGAAATAGATATGTGTCTGTTTGTTTTATCTGTTGGAAGACATATATATTCACCTTCCTCAGCTCGTGTTGCTCTCCTTTAGAAATTATACATTGCTTAGTGTAACACACATACAGAGGAGTTGCAATTTCGCTTTTTTATATGCTTGATAATGCCCTGGAAATCACTCTTCTTCTCCTCTTAGCCCTAATCTTTAATAGAGCGGATGTAAATAAAATCCTCTTTGATAGAATGAGACCCCTCTTATATGTCAATTCCTTTACAGAAGCAGTTAATGCATTAATATCATTAATCACTACATCATGTTTTGCCCTGTAGTCTTGACATTTGCATGCAGAACATTCGTCGGGAGAGGCAAAATCTCTATAACCAGTATGATCATACTTATAATGATTTACTTTAAATACTGTAAGAGGGGCATCATTAGCACCAACAGTAGTACCACTACCACCACCAACAGCTCCATCACTACTAGGACCATCAACAACAACAAGCCCACCCTCCAAAATTATTTTTTTGTAATGGTTGTTGCTCCAAACAATTCCATTTTTATTTTGTCGTTGACCTTAGGGTCCGATAAAATTTGCACAAACCGTAAAGTAAGAAAAATAACATCTTCAACTCTCAATTGGTCGGAACTAGCGACAGATGGATAATATAACATAAATCATTACATATATTAGAATGATGATTAGATTATTCAAAAAAATCATTAATTAAAAAAATAATTATAATTATACTACTGCATCCTTCGGGGGGGTTCAAGAGATCAAGAAATTTTGTATTTTTATTAGTTTTAGCTGACAATCATCTCAAGATTCTTGGACAAGAAACTCCTTCCTGGTAGTTCACTTATTGTTTCAAATAAGGAATGGATTCAAACGTCCAAGCCTATAAAATAACGCCAATAAATCAAAACCGTTATTGAGTAAAAAAAATGAATGATATCATAATAGAAGAAAGAAACATTTACCATTGAAGCCCATGAGAAGCCATATAAGTTGACTGTCTTTGGCGCTAACGGAGTCAACAAATATTTGGCAGTCATTTTGAATCTTTAATACCCCCAAGGATAGTTGTTAAATGTCTCAAGATCCTTGGAGAGCTTTATTAAACCAAGGCTTATGTTGTTGTTAACGTCTCTCGCCCAAAGAATATTATGTACAAACCAAACCAAGCACAATGACTGTTTGTGCTTCTTTAAAAGTCCTTTACCTTTCAACGCTTCTATCAAATTTTTATTTTTGAAGCTTGGACCAACAATGACACCAGGTCATCACGATCACACGACTTGCCTTTACCTTTTTTGGGTGTGCGGAGTGCTTTTTTTGTGGTTAGAATAGGTATAACATGAGAAGGAGGATAAAATTTTAGTCCAGTAACTATGCCAAACTCCTTCCAACCAAAACAAACAGGTATGCCACAGTAATTTATCTACACCCCATCCATCTTATCTTTGTTTTCTTACATAAACCTACGGTTAAGAAGTTCATATACCATTTTCATTTAGAAACGAGCATTATTGTCCTCCGATAAATCAAGATATTTCCCAAAGCAGCTGTCCCTGAAATAAGAATCCAATTTTTATTCTCGAAGTATTTTTCTGAAGGCGTCGAAAGATTTTCCCATGGCTGACTTAACCATGAAATCACCTGTTAAATCTGTGGCACCATCGCACTGCATTCTCACAGGATAATAATCAATGCTAAAGGCTTTGACCAACTCTTCAATGGAAGGGCTATTAGCATTTGCATCATCTCTTTTGAAATATTCCTACTCCCCGTGTTCATCATATTCTGCTCTCGATTGAGATAACGCTTGTAAACCAAGCTCATAGAGTGGCGGATATAGCTTAGCTGCTTCACTTGTTCTTTTACTTGGACTAGATTCGATTTTTATTCTTTTGGGAACCATATTGTCTAAAATTAACAAGAACATAAAAAAATATATTATAGTTGATTAATGCATCATTAAAAAAGGATAACAGTAAATCAAACAAATAAAATAGTAAAATAACAGTTGTAACAGATCACTGATCTATTGCACTAGGTCGTATATATGTTACAGCATATAACCAACCTATTGTAGCAGATGAGTAATCTGTTACAATAATACAAAATATATCACTCGTTTTTTAAGACAGATGAATGGTCTGTGCAATAAATCACATATTATTGCGACATATGAGTGATCCGTTGGGACAGTTAAATAACCAATTGTAATAAATGAGTAATCTATTGCGATAATACAAAACAAATCACTCATCTGTTGAGAAAAATGAATGGTCTGTGCAGCAGATCACATATTTATTGTAACATCATCTATTGCAACATGTGAGTAATATGTTGGAATAGTTAAATAACCTGTAGCAACGGCTGAGTAATCTGTTGCAATAATACAAAACATATCACTCATCTGTTGAGAAGGATGAATGGTTTATGCAACAAATCACATATCTATTGTGACATCATCTATTGCAACATATAAGTGATCTGTTGGAATTGTTAAATAACCCGTAGCAATGTCTGAGTAATCTGTTATGACAATACAAAATATATTACTCATCTATTAAGAAAGATGAATGGTTTGTGCAACAGATCATACATCTATTGCAACATATGAGTGATCTATCAGAGCAGTTAACTAACCTGCAGCAACGGCTGAGTAATCTATTATGACAATACAAAATATATCACTCATCTGTTGAGAAAGATGAATGGTCTATGTAATAAGTCACACATCTGTTGCAACACATGAGTGATCTGTTGGAACAGTTATCAACGGTCAATATTATTTAGATTTCTTCCAACATAGGGTCATCTATAGTGGCAGATGAATGATTAGTAGGAAAAATCAAGTCTTGGACATTTCCTGTTGGAAGAGTTGATAGGATTTTATCCAACAGGAGGTTCATCTGTTGCATCGGATCATTAATCTGATTGTTCTTTCGTTGCACAGATAGTTAATTAGTTGCATCAGATTTTTTATCCGATGCTTAATTTGTTGCAACATATGGTTAATCTGTTGCATCAGATAGTTAATCTGTTGCATTAGAATTATAATCTGATGGTTCCTCTAGTGCATCATATGATAAATCTATTGTATCAGATGGTTAACATATTGCACCAGATGGATAATCTATTGGAAGAAATAAAAAATAGTAGCACGCTTTTATTCAACCAAAAAACAGCAATTTCACCATTTTTACCAAGAACAAGAACAGAACAAATCAACCCAAATTATTTTTTTATTTTTATAAACACAAACAATAAAAATCAAACTTCAAAAAAATGCAACAAACAACAAAAAGTCATAATTTACTTTAAAAAGAGAAAAGAAGAAATACCAGAAATTAGGATTTTATTCAAACCGCATTTCAAATTAATGCAACAAATATTAAAATTGTTAACCAATACTATAAGAGAAGTTGGCTCAAGTTCCTCAATTTGTTCAAAACTAAAAAGGCCATAAATTTTTACCTGTGAAAGAAGAAAAGGAACGATGAAGAATCTAAAACTGTTGTGGCTGAAGAGTAAGGTTGTCATGTCGATTGAAGGTTGAAGTCGAAAAGAAACTCGAAGCCCAACTATTTATAGTTGGATATTGAAGTCACCGAGGATTGACATGAGAAATTTACAGACCAGTTGGCTGGGAGAAAGTTGAAAAAAGCTATCGAGAGAGGGATGAGAGATAGGTTGATTTGAATTGAAGAGGGGAACTCGAAGCCCAACTATTTGTCACTAGAGGTAGAAGTCGTCGGGGGTTGAAGGGAGAAATTTTGTAGAACTGTTGGTTGGGAGAGAGTTGAGAGAAGCTGTCGAGAGAAAGGAGAGAGTGGTTGATTTGGATTGAAGAGGGGCGTGGGTTGGGTTGATTTGTATTTTTGAAAAGATTAGAAAGTTTTAAAAATATTAATCAAGTCCACAATTAACTTAATCAAGTTTTCTAATGATGTCTGACCCTTTAAGTTGGTCAATGTCACCAATCATTCATTGAAGACTTAAAAGACATCTTTCCTTCAATTTTCTCAACTAATACTTCCCATCTCTATTTCCTTTCTTCTTCAGACCGCCTCTCCACCCTTTCCCTCTTGTTCATCTGCGAACAAATACCTCCCACCTCCTCGTCTTTCTTGTTCATCTGCAAATACACACCACATACCCCGTCTCCGCCCTGCTCTTTCTTTCCCCTCTGTCAAATTCATCCTTCCTCCACCTTCGCTTTTACTTGTTCATCTGCAAACACCGCTCCCGCTCCTACTCTTTTTTTCTCTTCCGTCAAATTCATCTACATTATTTTTTCTTCTGCAATTTCATCCCCATCCATGAATTTCACACATATGAAATTAAATTCACCGACGTAAAAGTTTTTAATTGATAAAAAGTTAAGTGTGTAAAGTTGACTATCTATATAAGGGTATTTTCAGTTTGAAAAATTTACACTTATTTAATTCAAAAGCGTCTACATAAGAAAGAAGCGTCGAAGAAAAAGAATCAATGGCATCCTCACCAAGCACCTCTTTAACAAAATCAGATGTACAACAAATTTTTGTAATAAGATAGTTTGGGTATCATAATGAATTTCATTCTCTAATATTATTCTTAAAAACCAAATCTATTGAACAGTGAAGAAAAATAAAAAAGCTCAAAAGCAGCGGATTTGACTGAAAATGGTGAAGAACAAGAAAGAAGAAAGAGAAGATGAGGAGAAGGGATTTAGCAAGGTGGCCTCCCTAATTAAAAATTTAAAGTTAATGAATTAATATTAACAAAATTGCCCCACTTTTTAAATTTTTTATTTTTGACACCTTTTTTTTCTATTATTTTTTTAATGTCAGCTTTGGCGGTATTTTATTCACTTAAAAGTTATTTAGAAATATTTAAATATTTATAAGTTAAAGTAAGTGGCGTTGACAAACTCAGGAGGTGATTTTATATCTTTTTCCTTATGAATACTTGTTCTACTTATATATAAGTGCAGAAGAGGGATGAACACAGCTTTTACACTCTAAATATAGAAATTTTTTAGGAAAATTACAGGAACTGACAAACTTAAAATCATAATTACAAGAAATAAAAATATTTTCACAAAATTATATTTTATAGCAAAAGTAGCATTTTTTTGCCCATTAACTTTACACATACATGTTTTACTTTTTTTTTTCTATTTTCACTTCATTATTCTACCTCTCTCCAATTTAACTGTATCTTTTTCTTTTTTAATCCATTAGTTTACTTCTCTCCAATATCATCATTTTTTTAAATTGCGCATATTTTTCTCATATTGTAGATAAGTATCGTACTCCATCAAATTTATAAACTTGGATTTCAAATTATTTCCAAATTAAAAGTATACGTCTTTAACAGTCTCCGTCAGCTTCTTTGAGTTTCATAAATCTAATCGATCTTCTTTTCGTCGATTTCACGATATTTGTGTTATCAAAATTAGGAGTTCACTTGTTGCATGCTCTGAAGCAGATGATCAATGCCAAATACATTAATGAAAAAGTAGTGAACAAGTGCCCTTTTTATTTTTTTTACTAATTCAAGTAGTATATCTCTCTTTAAACACGCTTCTCGCTTTTCTTATCCTAGAATGTATTTTAATGTTGCTCTTACTCTAAGTACTTTTCAAGTAGTATATATTTTTTAAGTACTCTTCAAGTAGTATGTATTTTTTTTAGAGGATAACATATATTTTTTATAGTATTTTTTAATGTTCATGATACGTATTATGTATTTTCTGGTTTAGTTTATTTTACATATATATATATATAGAGAGAGAGAGAGAGAGAGAGAGAACTGTATTTTTATTGTTTAAGATATGCATTTGTATTTTATCATTTTATATCCATCGCCTTTGTATTTCACGAATACATATGAAGATATATAGTATAGTTATGTTTGTTACTGTTTAATAAGAATTTGATATGTATTTCGTAAATATATATCAGAGTCATATTTTGTATTTTTGGTATGGTAATATACATATGGGTCAGGCATGTATTTTATAAATACATATGCAGAGTTATATGTATTCTTTTTGTAATGCAATATGTCATTCTAGAGGGTAACATAAGTATTTATTTATATTTTTTACTGTTTAAGCTATATATCATGTATTTTTTTATTACATGTATGTATATATATAGTTGTCCTTTTTGTTATAGAGATTTGTGTCCTACATGCGGATATATACATATGAGTCAGATATGTATTTCTGTAAATACATATACTGTTATAAATGTATTTACATTATAGTGAATGTCTATCAAGATCCAATAAGATCTATCAAGTTCTAGTTGATATCTATCAGGATTTGAAGTATCTGTCTTTTAGTCAGAAACTAAAAGTATTTTTCCCTATAATTAGAGGAATTTTGTTCATTGTATTCTCAATCTTATAATCTCTTATCCCTCGACAGAAATAAAGAAGTCTCCTCTCTTCTTTATTTATTTATTCTTGTTCTTACTTTATATTTTCTAGTTCTTGCTATTATATTTCATAACACATTAATAGCATGAGGTTCTGCCTTTGAGTTTATATTTATGTCGTAAGTGGTGTCAAATACTAATAGGCTAACTATTTTTTTTGACAATTTGATCATACATACGGTTGGCTTCTTTCTTCTACAACATGTGGTGTAATGTTTGCCATAATATATGATAATTTGTATCTATTCTTTCCAATTATGGTAATTTAGTTACTGGAAATCACAAAAGGTCATTATTTGATTGTTGTTTTCTATTCGTGAAACTCATCATTAAGACTCAAGATTTGATTGGTCTAGCCACGTGTCATTGTTTTTTGGGTCAGTGTGATTTTTGTTAATATTTATAATATGTCAAAATACATGGGACCGTCCATCTACATAAGATCTGTATATATTTATTTACTTATTTTCTTATTGGAATTAATTTACTTATATAATTACGAAGTGTAATATCTCATAGGCTATTTATTGATTAAGGGTAAGACATCGAGTTGGATTTTTGATGCACCATAATGATAATATATTGGGTTCAAGTCCCATCGATTTATCTTCTAAGACACCTTTATATAGATAAGACATTGAGTTTGAATCTCAATGCACTATATTGATGATATTATGATTCCTAAGGCAAAATAATTGGTATGTGGTGAAAAATCGTGAAATCTAACCCATTGAGTATGCTCCATTCTCTGAAGTGAGTGTGGTAGCAATACATAATATGTCTGAAAGAAGATAAATGATGATATTTTTACACACTTATTGTGATTATAATTAAAGTATGTTAAGAGAAAAATTCTCTACATTATAGAGATTATAAGCTATCAGAATTTGATAGGCTTAAGGCACAATTATATTCCATTCCTTGGTAATGAAAAGCTTATTGATGCAAACGTGTACTTGATTGTGATGGTATCACAATTCATCTCCCAAAGAGGCAGAATAGCTGAGGAGAGTTATTTTAAAATCTACTTCTGAATAGTAAATCTGAAATTTACTAAAGAAAAAGCACATATCATGGTAAAATTGGAGTTTACTAGATTAAAAGTTCATAAATTGACATGAACGATTGCGATATTCCAAAGATGTGCATACTGAGTATTGAACATGTATTGAAGAATTAGAAAATTCTTTATTACTTTTAATGTTGTTTGTTCTCATGATAAGTTGGTTGGACCAACTAATGTTGGGATTGAATACCTTAAAATATGAAAAGTACAAAAGATGAATATGGGCCCGTTCACCAGTCATGTGATCTAAGATGCATTGATATAAGATGATCACATGTGAGTTTATTGTCAACCTGTAGTTTGAAATTCATAAAGTTTCTTGCTCAATAAAATTGAGTTAAGAGCATAACTTTCATGTAATCAAGACAATTCATCTTGATGATGATGGTTTGTCATTGAATGCATTCGATAAATAGCTAAACCATTGCTAATGAGAACAAAGCTTCATGTGTTGGTCTAAAATATGATATGTTACATAAAATAGCACTTGTATGCATTAGATCAATAAATTATGATTATTTCTTCCCTCTCAATTGGTTCAAGGTCAAGAATCAATTAGTCCATCTAATAATTTTGATGTACGGTGTACGATTAATAAATATACCATGATGCACAAAGATTGATTCCTCAAAGAAGATGGAGGATCTATGTTAGTTTTCCTAACATAAGGGGGAGATTATAAGCAGCTATGCAATATGTTAGGAATTATCATCAGATCCTCATTCAAAAGATAATTCGGGTCAAATGGTGAAAGCATCTCATATTTGAGCTGCAAGTGCTCCTATTTGTGTTCCTAAAGGACAAATTCTATGCATGCGTGAAGCGTGGTAGACCAATCGATTCCAAATGAAATAATCCTTGAAAAGAATAAGGAGCAAATAATCATAATAAGAAGGCAATGTGCTCTTAAAGAGCCTACGACATAACACTTCATGAAACCTTATGAGAGGTTTAGGTACTTGAAAATAATAAAGTGATGAGATCTCAAAATATTATGTCGTATTATGAATCAATAAGAAATGATGTATCATCAATATCATTGATACAATATTAGCATAATATTGTAAAAGATACAAGGATCTTAATTCTACGTTTATTTAAGCATACTGATGTAGAAACATTTATCAAGTAACATGAAAGGATGCATTTTGGTAAGCACAAAACTTATTTGATTTGCAGTCCATACACTTGAAGATGTCACACATGAAATATTGAATATTGTCACTTGACAAAATTTACATGAAAACGTGTTTAAGGATTCAAAATGCTTGAAGCATATAAAAGTTTCTGAAAAAACTTATTTATGATCCTTATATCGCATAAATTTATTGAAACTCTTGGAGAGTTTTCAAAAGCAACAGATTATTTGCTGATATGAGAAATATATCAAATCAGATTGATTATAAAGTACCATATCTTAGTGCAAGTGGTGCACTAATGTATTTTGCAGATACTACAAGGCCTAAGATAGTCTTTTCAGTCAATTTGTTAGCAAGGTATATTTCTGTTTGTACTAGGAGGCATTAAAATGGGATAAAAGACATGAGCTTATTTTATTCTAAAACTTGCAGTCCCGATCTTATTGGTCATGCTGATGTTGGGTACTTATTTGACTCATATAAAGTTCGGTCTTAAATAGGCTATGTGTTGATATGTGGTGGTACTGTCATATCTTGGAGATATACAAAGCAGTCTATCATAGCCACTTTATCGAATTATGCTGAGATAATAGCTATTCATGAAGCAAGCCAATAATATGTATGGTTGAGGTTCGTGTTACATCTTATTAGAGAAAAATATGGTTTAAAATGTGACAATGTACCCACAATTTTATACAAAAATAATACAACATGCATAAGACATCTTAATAGAGGATTCAATAAAAGTAGATAGAACGAAGCACACTTCATCAAAGATTTTCTACATACATGAGCTACAAAGGAATGATGATATTAAAGTGCAACAGATTCATTCAAGTGACAGTGTGGTTGATTTATTCACTAAGTTTCCTTCAATTGTAACTTTCAAGAAGATGGTGCTCAAGATCGGAATGCAAAGGTTCAAAGATGTTCTCATTAGGGGGAGTTAATATGCGTTGTACTCTTTTTCCCTTACAAGATTTGTCCCGTTGGATTTTCCTTGTAAAGTCTTCAATGAAGCAGTCTATATGCGTATTATTAGAGATGTGTACTCTTTTTCCTTCACTAGATTTTTTTTTCATTGAGTTTTTTCTAGTAAGATTTTAACGAGGCATATTATCTATCAATTAGACATTTAAGGGAGGTGTTATAAATGTATTTACATTATAGTGAATGTCTATCAAGATCCAATAAAATCTATCAAGATCTAGTTGATATCTATCAGGATTTGAAGTATCTGTCTTTTAGTCAGAAACTAGAAGTATTTTCTCCTATAAATAGAGGGGTTTGTTCATTGTATTCTCAATCTTAAAATCTCTCATCCCTCAAGAGAAATAACAATTACTCTCTCTATTTTCTCTACTCTTCTTCTTTGTTCTTTATTATTTTATCACATATACAAATATATATGTATTTTTATACTGTAAATACATATGCAAATCAGTATATCGATGTATTTTGTATATTTTTTAATATATATATATACATACATATATATACATATATATATATACATACATACATACATATATATATATGTGTGTGTGTGTGTGTGTGATATAGAAATCTAAAATAGAACCCAAAAAAATGAGGAGAAAATTTTTTTAAAAAATAAAAAAAAAACAGAAAGAAAAATAAAAGCTAGAGATAAAAGAGTATAAAAAATAAAAAAAATAGAAAAATAAAAAAACGAAAAAGCATAATCTAAAAAGAAAAGGTGAAAAGGAAAAGAAAAGAAGAAAGAGAAATAGAAGCTAGAAATAAAACTGTAAGAATAAAAGTGAAAAAAAGAAACAAAAAAAATAGAAAAAGGGAAGAAGAAACGGGAATGGGAAAAGAAAAAGAAAAATATGAGAAAGAAAAAAATAAAGAAAAAAAGGGGAAAATATAAGAGAGAAAATAAAATGAAAAGAAAAAATGAAAAAGAAAAATATCAAAATAAAAAAAACGATAAAAAAAATATGAAAAAAACTAACAAGAAAAAAGTTATAAATATAATAGAGTGAAAGAGAGGAAAAAACAGTTATGATGCTTTATTTTGAAATTTTGAAGTTCATGAACAAAATAATGTTAGACTTGTTTTTTTATTTTGAAAAGGAATCTACTAGTTTAAATAAGAGTAATTTATGAAAAAAAAATCTACTACTTTAAATAAGAGTAATTTATGAAAAATGAATTTGCTGTTTTAAATATATGGGAAATTATTCCTTATTTAACTTAATTGATTTGAGTAAAAGAAGAAACTGTAATTTCATTATTTGTATATGTATTTATATAGCAAACTTTATCTAAAATACAAAGTACAACTTATAATTATTCGTAATTATGAAACGGTTGCTATAAAAAATTTAATTATGAGCATAAGTATGCTACTTATGAAATTTTTTCAATTTTTTATATTTGGAGAACACCAACTCCAACCCCCAACTCTATTTTATACTCTAAAAAAGAATCTTCTTTTCTGTCTTTAATATTATATTATTATTTTTATTTCATTTGTATTTCTTAGGTCATAACTTAAATCTTTCTTATTATTTTTATTTCATTTATATTTTTTATTTCATAATTATTTTTTATCCCAAATTCTTAAATAACTTAAATTGCAAGCAAATATTATTGAATTCATATTAATGAATAGTTCAAATAAAAGACAAATCACTAATGAGATATAATTAAATAAATATTGCATCATAATAAAATTTATTTATTTTTACGTAAATATTCAACTTTCAAGATTAAAATGTTGCTTTTATAAATTGCTCTATTAATGCATTACGAAGTTTAAAATGAGATTTTTGTATTTAATTTTCTTATTTCTAGATAAAAATTACTCTAATCGATAATTTTCACCTACCATTTCTACAAAAAATAAATTAATAAAAGTTAAAATTAATATAATAGAAATATTACATTAAAAAAAATTATAAACATTAGGGACTTAATTAATTATCGAATGAAATATATAATATGTTGAATTATATATGTTATAGAATATAAATATTAATATTATAATCAAAAAGTAAAATAGAAGGGATGATCGGTAACTCTTTATATTTGAAAAGTTACTATTCACCTCCTCTATTTATAGAGTTTAAAGGAAAAATTGGAGGGTGATTGGAGTTAGGGGTGTGCATCGGTCGGTTCTCTTTAGTTTTATGTATTATCAATTTGATTAATTGATTTTTGATTTTTAAATATGCTAAATCAACAATCAAATCAATAAGATAATTCTTAGCGATTTTTAATATATCGATTTTTAGTCTTTAACAATTCGATTTTCGATTTAACCAATAAAAAAATATTCATAAAATAGAAAAAGTAGTAACTAACATGAAAAGAACCCGAATCTTAGTTGCAACTAAAATCCTACAAGATGTGTTTTAATTTACAAGAATCTTCAAGTTTAACCAAAATGTTAGTTAGGAGAATTAAGAGTTTGTGTAATTGAAATAATAAGTTTGTTAATTTATATAAGTTAAAAAGGAATATATATATATATATATATATATAATAGTTTCACGAGGCCTGACCAAACTCAAATATAAAAGTAATAATTAAAATCTTATAATATAATTCTTATCATACTATTTTTTACTTTATAATTAACATAATCTAGTGACGAACATGTTAAACATGTTTCCTTTGGGTCAATTTATAATTACTAAAGTTATTAATCAAATAATTGAATTTTTCAAATAAAATTTGATTTGTATGGAGGAAGTATTACCGGAGAATTAGAATAAATCAAAAGACCACAAGCAATTCAATATTTTGTAAAATAACATGATTTAAAATATGCTAATAATTACAATATGGTGAAGATTATAGATATAATATTGATATTTTTATGAATTTGAGGATATGTAAATTCTTAATTATAGATAGAAATAAATTTATTTTAGTATATGTTGAGTTTTAATTCATTCATAATTAACGCGGCAAGATTGTTTGAACAATTCAAGTTCTTTTGTCTTATATAACAAAATATTTCAATGACTTCAAGTATATATAAGAATAGTTACGACCTTAATTTAGAGCCTTTACTCAAATTAACGTAATGATGATCTATAAGGATATTAAATAACAATTAAATTAAATTATTAAATTATTTCATTCGGTCCATTTACTTGTCGTGTTTATCTTTTACACTCACTATAAAATAATATTTTATTCATCCTCTTTTAACTATTGATTGTCCTTTTTCATGCCCACTGATCAGAAAAATAATAAAAATAATGTGTTATTTATTATTTATTACGTTACCTTATTTATTACATGATTTTTAAGAATTGAACAATACTAAAAGAACTATAAAGTTTCTAATTAAAAATTATCGCTAACTTTTTTTTGTATTAAGTTATTTTGAAAATATTTTGTTTTAGCTAAAGTGGTTGTTAATTTATAATAGAGTTTTAATTAAAAGGTCATCTATTAGGTAGCAAGAAGAGACCAATTACAAGCAAACAAGAGGAAATGATTCTAACAAAAATAATAAGGGCAAAAATGGAAATATTTAACAAAAAGACACCATCAATTGCCATGTGTGATAACTTAATTTACTTAACTAAAGAAGTGAAATACCTAAAATGCTCTTGTAAGGACTACCAAAATTTGAGATTATCATTTATATATAGTAGTAATATATATATATATATATATATATATATATAT
>NC_061111.1:123036593-123049619 GCF_002878395.1 Capsicum annuum
AACTTTGATTAAAAAATCAAACTCCCCCCTCAATATTGAACAATATCATACTCCCCCCCTTAATCCCATGCAATGTCCATTTTGTCCTTGTAATTTTAATCATATATTTATGTAATATTTTTTTATATTATATGTAATGAATATTTTTTTAACATGGATATTTGTAGCATTTTATTTGAGTTTATTAACTTTATAAGAAAATTAATACTTTTTATAAATTTATCATAAAATTTAATGTTATTTTTTAAGATCCTTATTATAGTATTATATGTATTAAAGAGTTGTTTGGTGTGGGATATAATTATAATAATTTAGAGATAAAGTTCATGATTATTTATTATGCGGTTAATTAAATGTATTAGGTAGTCTCAAAATTATTTGTCGCACCATTTATACCACAATGTGTTAGTACAACTTATTTTGTAATAACTAATTGCGGAATAACTTGTTTCCAAACAACCCACCTCTAAGTGTGTATATATACATACGTATGTACATGCATGTGCGTATATTTTCATGTTTTATCACTCTCTTACTAAATTTGTTTCGTATTACTTAACTTTTTGTTAATATAACAGATCCTTAAGAAAATTTTACTTAGAGATATATTTTGCTAAATTAACCTTATTAATGATAATTTGAAACTTTAAATTTGTCTATACTGTTACTTTATATAGTTATTTAACACTAAAGGTAGAAAAAATATAATACAATTCTCTTGATTTCACAAATTGAGCAAATAAATTAAAATATTTATTTTTAGTATGAGGATCAAGCGATAAGAAATGATATTATCTATTGTTTATATCAGTAAATAAGCTGTGATTGTCATTAATAGAGTATTACATATTTTATAATTTATATAAATAAATATAATCTTTAAAATTTGACCTTATTTTTATTTGAGAAACACATCTAGTACCCCAGAACTATGACCAAATTTTCTACAACACACGTCAATTTCACGGGGGTCCTATTACCCCATAAACTAAATTTTAGTAGTAGTAGTAGTAGCAGCAGTAGTACTACTACTATACTACTACTACTACTACTACTACTATTATTATTATTATTATTATTATTATTATTATTATTATTATTATTATTACTTCTACTACTATTTTACTTTATTACTATATATAAATGAAGCCGGGGTATTACTACTACTATTATTATTATATTATTTGAGTTTACTAACACTGGGATACTGAATAATTAATAATTTATAATATAGAGAGAAAATAGCCTGTTACCCCCCCGAACTATTCCCAAAAGAGTTGTGGCACACCTCAGCTTTAGGGGGGTCCTATTAACCCCCTGAACTAAATAAAAGTTTATTATTTACACCCTTGAGTGCCTATGTGGCAGATATATTCAATCAAATGCATAGGCGTATAATACATGCGTAATTATTATCGATGGGGCCCACAGTCCACTAACTTGGACTCTTCACTTTCTCATTTCTTCAAAAGTATCAGAAAGAATAACATTACTATACCAAATTTTTTTAGCAACTACTGAGAAGCTTTTCACTTCCAAGTTCAAAAACCTTAACAAATGCTGATTCTAAGTGATCGTTTGGCCAAATGTTAGTCGATTGACATTGGTGAATTTCACCCAAGCTCATCCTAAATCACAATTTACATTTGGTACTAACAAGTTGGACCAAAAATCTCATATGTTGGACCAGCTGCGGTTTCTTCAAAAAAGAATTTTTCATCCTTAATCTTTAATTTCTAAACAAAAGGTTAGTTATTTGTGACTTATAATCTATTTTGAGTTCGTATTTAAGTTAGATTGTGGTATATTTTGGTAGGATTAAAGTTTGACCTTTGATTTTTCCAAGAAAAATGTAACACGTGATGCTCTTTTGTTAATATGTGTTCTGATTGTGGTAATATTTGTGTTCTGATTTTGTTGTGAAGCATATCTAATTAGGGTTTGTCTTACAATGTAAATTTATGATCGAGTTTTGTGAGATTATTTTTTTTGTTTGATTTTGCCACTATGTAGATTTGAGGTCGAGTGTTTATTACTTTTTGTTACTAGTGTTTATTGTTGGTTTGATTTTGGTACATGCATGACCTAGATAGTTTATGTGATTGTTGGTTTGTTACAATGTGGATTTATGCACTACTGATGTTAATTCTTGATGCATGGCCTACATATATTCATAAAGTTGGACCTTTTGTGCTAAAATGACCTTTTATGCTTTTTGTAAAGTAACATAGAATGTACCTTTATAGTGATAAAAAGATGGACCTTTTGTTCTTGTTTTGTTTCTTTTTAAATTGTCCATAAAGAAAGAGAAACGGATAAGAATATGGATAGAATATGACATAGTTGTTGGATGGTGTGTCTTTGTCACTTTATTAGACAAATACATAGATCAAGAGTTGAAAACTCCTCTCAGTTTTAGACAACCAAAAAACTATCACTTTTTGTTGAACTTGTCAATGTTTTTTATTGAATGAATGAAAATGAACATTAATAATTCACTTGTTTGTACTGTTTTGGTTCTAATAATAATAACAATGAACTGTTCCAATTTTAATAATACTATTCTTTGCATATAGGTATGAGTGAGTTTACATATATAACTTTAAGATTCTATCATGGTGGGACCTTATTGTATAATGGTGAAGATGCAAGATAGGTGGGTGGTTTAATGAATGAATATTTTAATGTTGATGTGGATAATGCTTTTTATTTTGAGATGAAGGATTATATTACAGAACTTGGGTATAGTCCTAATTGCAAATTTAGTATAAGGACACCCAATAATTACATTTTAGGTGACATGGATAATGATGCTATTCTATTAACAATATATAAGACTTTGCAAAATGGTGTTGTTTTAGATGTATATGTGCACATGGCTGAGGAGGAATCTTGTGATGTTTTTCATAAAGATATGGGGGCCACTGAAAATAGTGTTGGTATAAAAATAGGGGGTAAGGAAGTAGGTGAGCCTTATTTAAAAAATGTGGTTGGTGCAACTTTAAATACTATATCAAACATTATTTCCACATCAAATCCAATTGCTCCAAATACTGCCGATCCTTCAGATTTAGTAGATCATCACATTGATTCATCAGATTCTGATGATAGTGACTATTCTGTAAAAGAATCTGATGAATCTAGTGATGATAGTATAGAATCTGAAAATGAGAAAGCAATAAATTTACTTGGAGATGATGACTGTGGAAGTGATGTCCATGAGCAGGTAAAATAACTGAAGGCTGATAAAAGGGCTTTCTTGAGAAAGAAAAGAAGGGAGAGAGTTCCTACAGACAATCATGAAGTCCCTTGTGGTTAAGCTGGACCAGATCTGGGATTTGATAAGACTTACCCAGTGAGAAATAATCTAGAAGAAAGGTTAGGGGGTGATGAACCATATTATGGTAGTTCTGATCCTGGCAGCTATGAAATTGATACAGATTCTAGTTGTCTTGAAGAAGGAGATAACATAAGATTGAACCTGTCTAGAAGAAGAAGAAAAAAAAAAGTTGTGACTGATAGTGTAAAGTATGATCCTGATAGTGATATTGTTGTGTGGCAGATGGGTACGTCTTTTGAAAGTGTGAAAGAGTTAGAAAGGCAGTGACTAAGTATGCAATTCAAAAAAAGGTTCAAATTGAAAAGTATGTAAATGAGCCAAATAGAGTTAGGGTGAGATGCAACAAGGAAAACTGCAGGTGGTTATTGTATGCAAGTCTTAATTCCAAGTCCAATAACTTTGTTATTAGGACTTATATTCCAGTACATAATTATGAGAGAGCCACCAGAAATTACTTGTGCAACACTAGATTTTTGGCCAAGGCTATGAGAGAGGATGTAATTGAGCAACCTAACATCAGAATTTTCAAATTACAACAGTTAATTAGAAAGAAGTTTAAGCTGCATGTAGTTAAGACAACAACTAGGAGAGCAAGAGCTAGAATTTTAAATGAGATTATGGGTGATCATTTATAGAGTATGGCAGAATTCTTGACTACAAAGATGGATTGTTAAATTCCAATCCGGGGAGTACTTGTGTGGTTAAACTTGGTGAAGCTAATGAGCTTGGTAGGCCACTGTTTGAGGTATTCTACAACTACTTTGAAGCAATCAAGATGGCATTCAGGTCATGTAGAAAATTTATAGGTATGGATAGTTATTTCTTAGAGGGAGTATGTAGGGGTCAGTTGTTGGTTGTTGTGGCTAAGGATGGAAACAACCAAATGCTTCCACTTGATTCGGTTGTAGTGCCAAAAGAGAATAAAAATTCATGGAGCTGGTTTGTTTCTCTCTTGCAAGATGACCTGGGATTAGGAGATGGAAGTGGTTTTACTATTATGTCAGACATATTAAAGGTATTTTTTTGTTAACTTTTTTTTATTGCAATTTATATTTCATTTTGGAAAAAAATTTATTTATGTATGCTTTTGCTTTTACTAATAACATTTATGTTTTTAGGGACTTGATTTGGCTGTTAATGAGTTATTACCAGGCTGTGAGGAAAGAAGGTGTGCTAGGCATATCCTTGCAAATTGGCCCAAGGATTGGAGGGGTCTTAAAAGGAAGATGTCATTTTGAAAGTGTGCTAGAAGCACTTTTGAAGCTGAATTCAGTAAAAATCTGGCAGAATTGTCTAAACTTGGTAAGAACATTATTACTGATCTACTTTATTATGATAAAGAGTATTGGTGCAAGGTTTATTTTAATTGTCAAGTCAAGTGTGATTCTATAGATAACAACCTCTATGAGAGTTTTAATTCATGGATTTTAGCAGCAAGGCATAAGAGTATTATTAGTATGCTTGAAAAGATAAGAGTCAAGGTCATGACTAGGCTAGCCAAGTTAAGTGAATTTCTAAGAACTTGGGTCAGTAATTTCTCTCCAATGTCAATTAAAGTGTTAGGGGAAAATATTGTTAAGTCAATGAATTGTACCATAGAGTTCAATGGAGTAACAGGTTATGAAGTTATGAAGGGATATAAATAACACATTGTATGTTTGTCAAAAAGAGAGTGTAGTTGTAGATCTTGGATGTTGAAGGGGATACCATGTCAACATGCCTTAGCTGTATTGCATAAGCAATATGACCCACTAGATTTCATTGATCCATGCTACTCTAAAGAGAGATACAAGTCTACTTACTCACATTTCATACAATCAATGAGTAACATGCCACTGTGGCCTGTATCTATAAACCCATTTGTTGCTCCACCAAAGATAGAGAAGTTGCCAAGCAGGCCAAAAAAGAAGAGAACAAAGGAATCTGGTGAAAGCAAGAATTCTGGGAAATTGCCTAGAACTGGAGTTACTATGACATGTAGTGAATGCCATGCTAAGGGTCACAACAAAAGAGGTTGTCCTATGAAGAGAAGTGGTGATGATGTTGCTACTCCAAAGGCAGCAAGTGCTACAGAATCATCATGCTCAAAAAATGTAAAGGGTAGGCCAAAGGTAATTTATCTATTATTGTTTACTTTACTATGTTTATAACAATATAATACATTTATGTTACCTTTTAAAAAAAATAACCATCTAATACATATTCTTATCTTTTATTTGTTAGAAACAAACAAATACTGATGAAGAACCTGCTGCAAAGAGATGGAGAGAGAGACCTAGAAAAGCACCAGTTTCATCTATTGGTATTGATTTTGCAACATCATTAAACTATAGAGGAAGAGCAACACATGCTGAACCAGTTCTATCTGTTGGTACTGATTTTGCAACACCACCAAACTATAGAGGAAAAGCAACACATGCTGAACCAGTTCTATGTGTTGGTATTAAGTTTGCAACACCACCAAACTATAGAGGAAGAGCAACACATGCTAAACCATCTACAACACCAGAAATCCCTCCATACAATGCTGAAGTGTCATCAAGAACTAGAAGTGGCAGAGGAAGGAGTAGAGGAAGTGGTTATCCACTTGAAAGTTGGTTTACCTGTTCGCAAGGTAGTAAAACACATGATGCTTCAAAGTTTCCACCAAGAGAGATTGTTGTTGCTGCTAAAGGAAGACAAAAAATGGTTGGAAATACAAGTCAATATAAAAGACCAAGAATGACTGGAATGGGTGTGTTTCAAGCTGAAAATGGCTTCACAACCATTAGTGTAAGTAAAAACATTCACAGTGCTTGTGTTCTTTTCTTATAATGTCTTGAACTTAAACAACTTTTTTTTGTAGTCTGGGTTACCAAGTAGGAGAATAGTGTCCACTGGACCTAAGCAAGTAATGAAATCAGCAGTTGTATCTGGAGACATTGGGTTCAAACCTTCAAGTGGACTGAAGTGGAAAGACAAGCAAGCAATCACAAAAAGAAGGCTCCAACAAATAAAAGATCAATCAAGGCCTTCAAACAATGCAACCATGCATATCTCATCCTCTTCACAACTCCGAGACCCCTGGAAACTATAGTAGTCTGTTGATTACTAATTTGGTGTCACTTAGCTACTTTTCTTGTATGAAACAATGAATCTACTATTTTGATCCCACAAAGACAATATTTTGGATCTTTTAAGCTGTTATTTTTGTCACTCATGAATGTCTTATATAAATGTACTAATATTCAGTCTCTTGCTTGGATGCAATGTTAATTTTGCTTCTCTTCTTTCAAATTACAAGTTCTATTTTGTTGCTTCTTTTCGATTATTTACACAATAATTCACAACCCTCTTTATCATAAAGAAAAGAGTGTAACAATACCAAAATAAGATCAAAGTAAAGTCACATTACCACAAAATGATGACCTATTACATACTTTGGTAGCTTAGCATAACAAATTGCAATTCCATTTCTACACAAAATGAGTCCTTACTACATACTACGACAACTTAATTAGCCTGATCTTCATATTGCCAAATTCCATAACAACACTAACAACAACAACAACACCTACACATATAATAATACAACAAAGGAATTTTCCAGTAAAGTTACATGCTCTTTTCTTCTTTTTTTCCATCTTCATTCTCTTGTCTTTCAAATCGCACTTGCAATTCCCTTTCAAATTACCCATCACATTCTCATCTACTCCATTCTTCATATTTGAACGACTTGTCTTGATGTTGAGACTTTGAAATTTAGTCTACATATTTTTGAAGTCATTTTCCTATTTTGACTCCAAATCGTCTAAATTCATGTTGATGGGATTATGACGCTGAGTCTTCAATCTTTCAAGCTTATTCAATTGCATCTTAACACTCTAGTAATTCTTTCACCAATCTTGGAAGAATAAATTTCGATCTTTCATCAACTCGTTCCAAGTCTCTCCATAAAAAATAATTGCAATTCGGAGCCTGAAAATTAAGAACATAAAATTAGATCTTTACACCAAGATCAACATTAACAAATTAACCAAGAATCAACACAAACCTTATAATGAGGACACACCCAAAATCTTCTACTGCATTGTGATCTAAGCAAGACATCTGCATTTGCAATAAAATGCCATGTTTACACCGCATTTCAGCATTGATCATTAGATCAGTCTCATCCATACACAACTAATTCAACTTCTATTTTCTCATTGCTAATCATAAAATTTTAGAAAGAGAAAATATGAAAACTTCATTAATGATGATGAAAAACTTCATTAATGGTGCTGAAAAACTTCAAATTATGGATTAATCATAAATGGAGAAATCGGATTTACATTAACATACCGAAAATCAAAACTTTAATAACGACATTACATGGATTAAACATAAGAAATTTACACAAAAATTACCTTTGTCTTCCCAAATCAAAGAGAAATTAGAAGAATAATAAAATTTCAAAGAAGAATTTACAGAGGAAGAAAGAGCCGTTGAGTTTCTTCTTCAATGAAGGATGAACAATGGAGGATGAAGAGTTTAAATAAATAATTATTTTTTAATTCATTTTGGACAAGTGACGAGTGTTTATTGGACAAGGAGACATAAAAATGGACTTCACACGCCATCAATATTTTCATACACGGAGGCACCACGTAGGCAGTCAAGGGTGTAAATAATACACTTTTATTTAGTTTAGAGGGGTAATAGGACCCCTCTAAAGTTGAGGTGTGTCACAACTCTTTTGGGAATAGTTCGGGGGGGGGGGGGGGGTAACAGGCTATTTTCTCTAATATATACAAAAATTTAGTTTGCTCCAAATTTCATCTGTTACATAAATTGAAATAAAAAAGTAATACAAAATTTAGGCTCTGATATCTAGTACCAGTATAATCTTCCACTTTCTTTTCCTAACAAACATATTGTAATTTTTCCATACAAATAAGAAAAAATTATATGATATTACAATCTATTTTTACAAAATTATATAAATTTTTTATCCTTTTTATTAATTATTTAATTTAAAAAAAAAAAAAAACTAGATACATCCATAAATTCATAAATTTTTGGATACATTATTTTAATTATGTTCTCTCTTTGATTTAGTTAATGTATTATATATCTTGATCAAATAGTTTTAGAAATAAATGTATATCAGTAGTCAAAATTATGTATCTCAACTTCAAAATTATGCATCTGGATGCTAATTATGTATACGAACAAAAATAGAATAATTAACTGTTACTTTCTTAAGTTTAAAATTATGTATCTCAACTTTAAAATTATGTATTCGGATGCTAATTATATATCCAAAAATTACAAAATAAGAAAATATTTGTAATTTGGTAAAGAATAGGGATAAAGAATAACTAGAGTTAAACTTCTTGGATTTGTGTGAATTTTACTATAAATAAAAAATAACTAGGGTTAAACTTCTTGGATTTGTGTGAGTTTTACTATAAATAAAAATTAAGAAAAAAAGTGATAATATGAAAAGATTGAAATTTTGGACTAAACTGGTGTTGAATGAGGGACAAATTCAATAAATGAGTTCATCAAATTTTTTATGATCAAAATGGTGAACGCATAAATAACAAAGCACTTTCAATGTGCAATTTTCATGTTTAAAAACAGACGGTCTGTTAAACATATTTACACTGAAGGTGTTGTATTAGTCATGAGCCTTCAGTGAATCTTTTACATTTTAAAGAAAAACTCATTTCTTTCAATGCACCTTTAATATTAATTACTATTCAAGAATCTGAAAAGGCTATCATTTTCTGAACCGAAGAATCAATAGAACACAACTTTTCTACAACCTAAAAGTTCATCTACGTTAATACACCTTTAAGCAATTTAGAAAGACTCCATGGAACAATGTTTACTTTCTCATGTGATTTCTAATTCAACTTCTTTCTCTTTACTATGAAAGTGTGATTAATTGAAATAGCAGGTCAGTAAAATATATATCAACAAAATAGTAACTAATTTTTTTTAACAAGAAAAATGCGGTGTCATATACTTAAAAAATAAATACGTAATCTATAAAATCAATATTAGTATTAAAATAGTAGTAATTGATTTATAGCACAAAACGTTGCTAATATCGTCAAAAAATAAATAACTATAAGGGAGTGGATGAGCTTAAAGAAGAAATAATTTGCTTGAAGGTGCATTGATGCAAATGAGCCTTTAGGATATAGAAAAGTTGTCTCTTATTATTTCATCAGTTTAGAAAATGACAGTTTTTTCAAATTCTTGAACAGTAAAATTAATATTTAAGGTGCATTGAAAGAAATAAGATTTTCTTCAAAATGTAAAAGATTCACTGAAGGAGTCCAGAGCTAAAAGGGATACTTTTCAAATTTAGGAGTCAAAAGGGACAGTACTCTAATTTATGTTATACAAAACGGACAATTTACCCATTTTTGGGGCAAACTACACTAATGGTGTTTGTTAAACGTTTGAGGTGAAAAAACAGTTAATACAATTTTCCCAAAAACGAGCAAACAACATTTCATAAAATTTTTTTAGTAATATAGTGAATTGCTTGCTTGTTTTTCCTGAAGAGATTCACTACTGAGAGATTCCTGAAAATATTCTTATACAGTGAACGTCTTGTCACTTCAGTACAACTTTTTCACTTATAAATGTGGTGGTGTTAATTCACTCCATTTTATCTCATTCATCTATCATATTATTCTACTAATATTATCTCTTTTGGACTTTGAGAATCCCTTGATATTTATGTCAATTGAACCGGATGTATGTAAATGCAATGAATATTGTAAAATGAAAATATCAAGGACTCAAATGAATTTTGATCGTAAGTTTTAGAGCTGTGTGCGCTCGAAGGTAAAAATTTTAAGTTGTTCAATTAAAAATATGTGTATGTTAATCTTGTTCCTTATTTTGTTGTTTTAGAAAAATGTTGGATGTGATTATTTTCGATAGGTAGAAAGTATGTCAATAAATGAAACGAACACCATTCTGTCACGATTGAAGAGACCCACATTCGATGGTGATACCGCGACTTCACATAACACTATGAAGTTTGACACACTATTTAATCTCAATGAAGTCATATAAGATATAGATTTTTAGAACATTGCTAAAAGAATTCGAAGAAAAACAAAATCATTTGAAGGATATGCTTAATAAAACCGAATAGAAGAATCGCGTTTTGAAAAGAAAATAGAATGAAGAATAGAAAAAAGAAACAATTGAAAGTTTTTATGTGTTATATTGATTTTTCGTTTGATTTCAATTTTTTTACCGTTGATTAGTTATCATATAGTCTTTCAGTAAATTTAATGTTTATGCAGTATTTTTTTTATTATAATTTTAATAGTTCAAATCTATCATGTAATATGTTTTTCAATTTAAATTCGAATAAAATCGATTCCTAATATAGTAATTGGTGTCCATTTACTTCATCTAAGTAATTATTTGCTATTAATTTTTTTTTACAAATTTTAATTTTTATAAATTATATTTTGTTGTCTATATTTTTTAAACCCATAATTTAAAATTAGAGATGCAGATGTTTAACGCTATAAAAAATGCAATTACATAACAATTTTCTTAGAATTTAATTTATGTATTATATAAATATGTTCTTAGATATAATTTATCTATTATTTTTTAATACTCACTTTGTTTTAAAAGAATGACCTAATTTAACTTGACAAATAGGTTAAGAATACAAAAGAAAACTTTTGAATTTTGTGGTAAGATACACCTTAATCTCGTGGTCTTAAATATGCCACGTGAAATTTTAAAATTGAAGTATTATCAAAAAAAAGAAATACCATTTGTAGGGGGGTGCGGATTAGGCGCGGTAACTTTACTAGAAAGTAAATAGTTATTAGGGGGATAATACCATTTGTAGGGGGGTGCGGATCAGGCGCGGTAACTTTACTAGAAAGTAAATAGTTATTAGGTAATAAGTATTTACTTTTATATAATGTATTTTGTGAATATTATTGGTTGAAATATTTTTCAGTTTTATCTTCTTGACGTAAGATGTTTTATTAATTCATATTCTAAATTAGATATTATCGTAATTAAATTATCTAGTGTTCTAGGATCCTTGTTAGTACTATGTAATCTTTTGTATTCTTGGTATAAACTATATAATTGGGTTTCAATTTCTTTTAATGATTTATTCTTTTCATAAGATGTATCCATTAATTTATGTAATTGTTAAATGCTTTGTAGTAATATTCATTAGCTTTTTCTCTTAGTTTTTGTAAGTCTTCTATATTATTTTTAAGATATTCTAAATATTCTATATCTTTTGTTTTAAAATATTCAATTAAATTCATTTTTATAAGGTTTTCTGTAAATTTTATTTCTTCAATTTCTCGTTCCCAGTATTTTAGATATTCGTAGTTTATCATTTTATTCTTCTAAAGTAAATGTATAATAATTTATTCTACTTGTACTATATTTAATATCTTGTTTGAGGTTATTAATACTACTAACTATTTTTTCTTGTTCTCTTTCTAATGAATTTTTTAAACTATCTAAATTTTTATCTTTGTTTTTTTCTAAATTTTTCAAGGTTTCGTCTATCCATTTTAATTTTTCTATTAGATTTTCCATTATTTCTCTAATTTGTTTTCTATAATTAATTTCTTTATGTAGGTCTTCTTGATTTTGCTCTAATTTTCTTAATATATCCTGACATTTTTAGTCTGTGTAATATCCATCTGAATCTAAATAATATTGATGTTCATAATATATGCGTAAGTTTTCTATATTGTTTAATAATTCCTCCTCTTCATAATCTTGTAATTTTTTTCATATTATTTTCTTTATGTCTATAATTTCTATATCTCTAAGTATATATAAAACAAGTATTTTAATATCATCTGTCATTTAGGCTTGATTAAATATTTTTTGATAATATTTTTCAGTTGTTTGTTTTAGTCTAAGTAATTCTTGCATATTTTCATTAAGGAATTCTATATATTTTATATCTTTAGTTTCCATGTATTTGTCTAAATTTGTTTTCATTTGTTTTTCTACTAATTGTATGTTTCTTATATCTTTTTCCCAAAATTCGTAATTTATCATGGTTGACACGTAGGTTTGGTATATATGTGCTTGTAAGTGTAATTAGGTATTTGTGGTGTATAATTTATTCTAGTCATATAATATTTACCAAATATTTTTTCGAATATGATTTTTCTTATATCTACTACTTCTATATGCTTAAGTGCATATAAAATAAGTATTTTAAATTTATCTACCATTTTGTCCGATAAATAATTATTCATTTTTCATAAAATTGCTATTTTCAAAATATTTCCTTCAATCATACACATGACAAAATATGATCATATTAGATTACTATATACTAGATTATTCTTAAATAACATGTTTGTTGGTCACTATTAGCATGGTAATCCAGATATTTTTCCCTAACAGCGCCTCAACTCTGGCTACTCCCTACCACGGCTTCTTGCCTTATTGGTTTCACCTTTAGGATGACATAGTTCTTAGGGATTTTTCTCCGTTTTCACTTCGCTAATAAACTTCTTAACATGCTATTCTTCGAATAATTCTACTATAAAGTAACTAACATGAACTTATCTTAGCATATCATGATCGTTAGGAATTATGAATTTAGCTATTCATAATACTGAATAAATATACCTGTTCTGGTAAGTTTGATAATCCTAAGTTTTGTTCCTCCATAGATTTTT